>NC_057795.1:331843680-331855082 GCF_018294505.1 Triticum aestivum | reverse complement strand
ACAAAAAACACTCACGAACGTAGTTTGTATCTCTCACACACACCCACGTAGGTGGGGGACGTGCACGAAGAGAAGAGGTGCATGCACGGCGCACGTACTCCCATCTCTTTCCCAACCACACCCGCGCGGGTACACGGTGGAGCTCATTCTGTACGAAAAAGGCAGTCCACGTGGTAATTTGGCACGTGTATTGGTTGTCCACTTGGTGGAGGGAGGATCGTCTACCACTGGTGAACAAAAAAATTGTGACTTGATGCGTTATGTTAAATTAAAAAAAGAGGCAAACCATGTGGGGCCTACCTTAGAGGCAAGGCTCTATACACTGGAGTACTTTTGATGTGTCCCGTCAACTCGCAGAACGAGGAGAAGCTTGCTTAGTACACCGTCTCCCCCGTCCACGGGCGCGGTGGCTCGCAGGATGAGGTGAAGCTTGCTCCTCCCTCGCCCATGCGCGCGGTGGCTCGCAGGACGAGGAGAAAAATTTACTACTCCCTCCATTTACTCCTTGTCCCTACTACCTTGGTTATAGACATTATATCATATTGTTTGGAATATATATGTCCTTTAGTAGATTTCAATATGAACTACTAGTACATACTCCAAACACTGATGTATATAGACGCATTTTAGAGTGTACATTCACTCATTTTGCTCCGTATGTAGTAGCACTCTCCCTCGCCCCTCGACCCTCGCCCACGTGGTGGACGTGCAACAATTCATTCGGTCTCATATAGCCAGAATGATATATATTGCACTACCATTATTGCTCAACTTCCCGAAGAGGCGAAGAGCCAATCGCAAGGTTAATATTTTGGAGATTTCAAGCGCAAGGTTATAGGAGAACGAGTAGTAGGTGCCGCGTCATTTATAAATATATTTTTTTCAGTGGCACGTACACAATATGATAGGTTCATATGGAGAGAAAAGGAAACCGCTCCACTATATACATAGTCAGGACGGGCCAGCCTACACGGTTGCTTGCTAGGGTTGCTCTCTTCACACTCTCTCGCACAAAACGACTATGGACACATCTCTAACATCCTGACTGATCATGTCCGCTTGGGGAAGGGGTGGATGCTTAGTGTAGATGTGGTGGCCGTCGCCGACGGCGAAAACCCACTGTCGGCACGTCCTGATCAGGGGTCCCCGCCGTTCTCTCTCACAAAGCCGGTGAGGTTGCCTTCGTCCCTTGCTCACTGCCGCGATGTGGGTAGTTGCCGCCTCCCGCCGCCTTCCTCAAGGTTGAGCTACGTCCCTCAGGTACAACTCCCTTTACAGCCGGCTTGCACCACTGCTCCAGCTGCCCACACCACCCCCTGTGGATATTTCTCTACTTATTTGTCCTGCACATACCTGATACCTCTATTGGATTCTACGTACTGTATTTGTGATGAGTTTATGTCTCATCAACTAGTCCTAGTAATCTTATTATAATCACGCTTCTTCAATTTCTTTGCCACAGGGATGCTCATCTCCATTTTGGTGAAACTGCACAAAATGATCCGATGGTCAAAAGGTTGCAAACTTCATTTATTAGGAAGCTCGAACGTTGCCCGAAAATTGAAGCCTGGTCAGGGTTCACGGTTCAAGGGCTAGGGACTGCATGGATCGTTTATTTCTTTAGTTGCCTCTGTTCCAAAATAAGTGTCAACTTTAGTAGTAGTACAACTTTGTACTAAAGTTTGCACAAAGTTGAGACACTTATTTTCGAATGGAGGGAGTACACATTTGCGATGATCTGCCAATCATTGAGATGCAATAGCATGCATGTTAGTCTCCTTTGTATTTGATGAAATGTTGCAACGGGCAACCTTGGACGCAAGATACATGTAACAGGAGCTGGAAGCTTCATTGCATTGTACAAATTTATCCCGCTGATAAATTACAGTATGTACTAGTACTATACTAGTACTTCCTCTGTTCCTAAATATAAGTCTTTGTAGAGATTTCACCATTAACCACATGCGGATGTATATAGATGCATTTTAAGTGTAGATTCATTCATTTTGTTCCGTATGCTCACCTAGTGGAATCTCTACAAAGACTTATCTACTAGTAATAGCTAGCCCCCACTACTAGGAATTCTCTATCCTCTCCTTGAGCCACATTATCAAAATTGACGTAGCTGTTAGATGAAGTAAATCATTCATAATAGCCGTCTGATCTAGACGTTGAGAGGCTCCACACTAAGACACATGCAAGCATGCAGAAATACCGTGGCACATGCATGCGAGTGGGTTTTAAATCACATCAACATGTCTGCATGCAAGCATGGACCGGTAGCATGCATGTAAGTGAGCTTTTAAGTCCCATTAACATGTCAAAAAGAAAAATATAATCCCATTATGCAGTAGGAGTTGGCTGATCTTTTTTCCTTACGTGGGATGATCTAAATGATGATGGGAGTTTATTTAGTTTGGCTACCACATTTGTCATGCGGTTATAGATATTTTTAGTTCTATGAAATCGATAATTTTGCGCAGAGAGATATACCGCTGTTCCGCGGCAACGCACGGGGACTCATCTAGTAATATTTAGGAACGGAGGGAATACTATGTAAAGAGTTAGGTGTCGCACGGTGATAGTGTGAGGTGGGCCATGTAATCACTGAGCTTGCATGTTTTCACTGCTCTTGCACTCCTCCGCTGTAAGAATGGAGAAAATTGTAATCTACTACCTCCTTTCGCCGAAAGCGTGGGACATCCAGCAGTCCTACCACCTCAGTAATAAAGACCAATGAGCCATCAAATCACATAAACCCAGCAGTAAGTTGGACGGACGAAGCAACCATCACTCTTGCGCTAGTGAGAGGTCGCGTCCGCTCTGCCCGGGCATGAATGCGGCACCAATTCTTTGGAGCGGTGCTGACCGTTTCGGGAGGGAAGTGCGCGCGGGCGATGGAGGGGCTTTGGGTGGGCTAGGCTGGTCAGGAGCGGGCGTGGCAGCTGTCCGCATGTCCCTACCGGACACGCCCGGAAACGAGAGGATGCACCGACTCTCGCGACTAAAATCGTACACTACACACCATATCACTGTAGGAGTAGGTCGATCTGTCGCACTCTCTAACACACACATGTTGTCAAACACAGACACGCACAGAGGGATGTTTTAATTTGTGTGCATGTTATAATAAGGATTCACTTAAAATAGTACGTGAGCAAACAGAGGGATCAATTGGACAATGTTCCCGAGCAGTAGCAAGATGTGTGAGGTAGTAAGATACACCGTGGCGCTTTTAATTTTTCTTATTAATTTGTTTGTTTCACCCTCTGACTGGTTGAACCCAACGTACTATGTGGAGAGAGGTAAGGTGACTAAGGCTGCATTATTTCTGCACCACTGTGGATAGTCTTACCACCAAAGCCACATGACACGATTATGATTGAAATCCTAATGACTCCCACACACACCAAAAAAAACACGGCATGTCTGTCACACGAATGCACGAATGTATAAAAGGTTATTTTCCTCTCGTTGAACATAACGGGAGGGTTGTGTAGCTGGTTAGCCTGTTCGCTCATCAAACTTGACGAATCGGGTTCGATAACTACACTTGAGCATAATTTTTTCCAGGGGGATTCTTTGACTGGTCAAAATGTTTTCTAGGGTTTGCACGCTTCACACTCTCTCTCCAGTATATATATACATGCTGGAGCCTCAGCGCTTGTAGTTGCTCTCTTCACACTCTCTCGCCCTCTCCTGCTGGAGCCTCAGCGCTTGTAGTTGCTCTCTTCACACTCTCTTGCCCTGTCCAGATCTAAACAAGACTTCGTTGGCCTCTCTCTCCCCTCACTGCTGCTCAAAGAGCTGGTAGGATCCGTCCGCCGGGAAGGGAAGGAGTCTTAACGCTGTCGCCGTCGGCGAGGGAGGGAATCCACTATCGGCGCTGTTGTTCACTTTCCACCTAGCGGTGGCGCGGGAGGGCCTCCGACCCCTTCTTCTTCGCCGCTGTCGCTCGCCCACCGAACCACTCCCCAAGAACCTTAAGGCATATTTTACTTACTCCACATGCATTGCTCTAGCTGCATGTATACCATGAATCTAGGATGTGGTTCAAAGAGGAAAGGAGTGGGGGGAAGTAGTGGGAAAAGTTGTATATAGCATGAATTTAGGACATTGTTCAAAGAGGAAATGAAGGGGGAAAGTTGTATAGCATGAATCTAGGACGTGGTTCAAAGAGGAAAGGAATGGGGGAAAGTCGTAGGGAAAGTTGTATCGCATAAATCTAGGACGTGGTTCAAAGAGGAAAGGAAGGGGCGAAAGTACTAGTTCAAAAAGGAAAGGAAGGGACAAGGCTGTAGAGTTTGAGCAGGACTAGATTTGCTGCGCTCACATAGGGAAAGGTGTCTAAAGATAACAAAACTAGGTCCAACACAAATATGCTCCTTGGTTGTTTGTTCTTTGTTGCAACAGACTGTGCATGACCACAGTACATCGGTAGATGCACATGGTGCTGGTGCGTCCACTGTCCCATGCAACTCATTAGCTGTTGTTAATCTAAGGCCCTGTTTGGTTAAAAACTCCCTAGTCCCTACCTGCTTGGTTCCAGGGACTAAACATGGACTAGAGGTTATTAAATGACATGATAAAAGACCATGTTACACCTAGTAATGAACTAATAGAAACAAGGTGCGATGCGTGGCAGGGGCAACTGTTGGAAAAAGTCCCAAAAAGACTCCCTCGGGGTCTTCTTTCTTTAGTCCCAAATGCCCACTTTTAGTCCCGAAAAGTCCCTCTTGTTTGGTTTAGATGTGACTGACACGGAGTTTTTTTAGTCCCTACACCAAAATGTCCCTGTGAACAAACACCCTCTAATAATGCCGCTGGAAAATTGATGCAATGCCAAAGTTAAAAGCAAATTACATGTTTAACGAATTTTATTGTTTATATAATCTCTATGTTAATATTAATCAATGCCACCGTTTGAGAAATGCTACTGTCTTGCTTTCTTTCCCATTTAGATAAGGTAGATGCTTCTTTTTGTTGGCTTCTGTGTCATCCACCATTATTGACCACTAGTTGTTTCCTTTGCACCTCTGTGTAAACAGGGTTATCTACTTCACCTCGTTGCCATTGTGACCTTTTGTTGCACTGCACAAAACACTTTTTTTAAGAGTGTTTTGTGCAGTTCAACCAAAATGTCACACCGACAACGTTGCTTGATTGCTTGATCTTAGTGGAACTGCACAAGAGGAGATCTTACTTCCTATCCGTTAAGGCGAATTTGGTTCAGATCTTCTTCTTGTGAGTTGTTTGAATTCCGCATCATGAGAGGTCAGTACTAGCCTTCTTTCACATGATTCTGCAGTGTGCTTTCATATGTTGTGCTACTTGTACAATAATGTTGCTTGATTTTTGTGAACTACACAAATGGAGACAATACTTCCAATCTGTATGTGCACCGTAATATCCCATAGAGGTAAGATAAGGATATTTCACAACTGCTGGCCTGTATTTTTCCACTTTCATCAGAAAATTAAGTTTAGTACTATACTTGTGCTCCCTAATTGACATGAAAAATCTTACATTGAAGGCGAAGCTTGTCTGTTATTGAACCAAGTGATGAAGGGGAAGAACAAGCGGAAGAAAAACAAAAATCAACTCCCGGTGCTGTAATGAAGCACTGGAACTGTGATGACACAAGTAATGATATAGTTTTGCATCTTAATTTATTGCTATGGCTGGAACGAGCAATTGTTTTGCCACTGATTTGATTCCATACGTAATTATCTCTACTTGTGCAAACAGGGATCTTCTTTGAAGATACCATATATTTTAGTGGAACTGCACAAGAAGATGTTGGAAACATTAAACTAATCGGTGTATATAGTAAGCATGGCCACCCCCGTAGATAGCAACAGATGGTTCCGGAGAAGTGCTTCATCTGTATGCTCTACACAATCAGCCTCGTGACAAATGTTGGTACTCACCCACTGATTTCATCCATATGATTGAGCTCTGTCATCTCTATTGGTGTTGTGCTACTGTTTAGATACTGTCATGAAAAAGTGGTATTGTCCTTGAGAAGTGCTTCATTCCACAATCGTAGGCATTTGAAATTTTGGAATGGGAAAACCTTGTCAAATTTTGCTCATTGATTTTAGCAAGATATGTGTTTGATATTTTTGAATGGGACGCCCTTTGCTGTCAGCAGCGGCGATCAATTTTTTCTTTATTCATTAGTTGTGAAGTAAATATTGCCTCTGACATGTGAGTCGCGGAGATGCATAATCATCGATTGTTTTGAATGTTCTCTATGAATTGCCAGGCCTGTGTGTTTGATTGCAATGTACAGAAACGCTAAAAAGCTGATCAAACTCTTTGTACTCCTTCTCTTCCTTTTTACTTCACACATTGTGAAAGTGCATACTTTTTTGTATAAGATTGGTCAAAGTAGAGATACTTTGACTGCAGACAAAACTTGTATGCAGACTAGAAAGGACCGGAGGGAGTACATGTGAAACTGCTTCAAACATGGTGATCATCCTGGGAATAATGCTAGTACGTATTGTTTTTGCATGTTCATCCAATGCCAGTGATACAGGAATTCGAACTAATCGAAATAAATTCATTCATACACGGTCGTATTTCATATAAACATGCCGGATTTCATTACATTTCATACATTCTTCAACTAAAAAGGGGTGTTTGTGGCCGCATGCATCTCTCAGATGCAGAGGCCGGGGTCATCCTCCTTTTCAAAAAAAACTAAAAAGGGGTGCGCTGGAGGTATAATTAATTAACTGAAGCTACCCACCTGTGTCCCGCTGAGCCGAACAGAAGCTTCGGTGACTTAATTGCAGGTGCAGTTGTGTAACTGACATGTGGCCTGTTGGGCCCACGTGTCAGTCAGCCAACTGCACCGGTAGTTAAGTAGAAGCAGCATTCTTCTCCAGCGCAGCTCTCCGACTCCACGTCGCCGCCAAGAAGCTAACCGGCCGTCAATGGTCAACCCGCCTAGCTTGGCTTTAACCGGAGGGTAGCAGCGGTAGCCTTACTTGGACCCGAGTGGCGGCGACCTACCATGTTCTACTCTTCCTCGTTTTCTGTGTGGCGTGGCCTCGTTGGCAGCGGGGCGGGGCCTCGGCGGAGCCGGCGATGTCCTCTGTCTCGTTGCCGGCGGGCGGCGCCTCAGCGGAGCGGTGGAAATCCTCCCCCACGTTGCCGGCAGGGTGGGGCCTCGGCTGAGCCGGTGATATCCTCTGCCTCGTTGTTGGCGGGGCGGGGCCTCGGCTGAGCCGGCGGTGTCATCCGCCTCGTTGTTGGCACCGTGGGGCCTCGGCGTAGCCGGCGGTGTCCTCTGCCTCATTGTTGGTGCCGCGGGGCCTCGGTGGAGCAGGGCGTCGTTGACGCCAGCGGAGCGGGGACTCGTTGGAGCCGGCATTGTCCTCTGCCTCGTCCTCGGTCTCGCCAAACAGCGCCTCGCCCGCTTCATCACCCTCTTTGCTAGCCTCTTTGTAGGCGGCCGCAGCCTCCGCCACCCGCATGCGGTACCGCCAGTGCTCGAGGCGGCCCTTGCCGGCGGGGCGGTATGAGTCGAGCAGCGCCTCCTGCTCCGCCAACTCCGCGGTGATCTGCTCCTCCGCCTGCAGATGCTCCTGGAGGAGATGGTGGTTGTAGGCGGTGTCGGCCTACGCCTCCCGGAACTGCTCCTCACGCATCTGCCTCACCCTGTCCATATATTGGGCACGGGCCTCGCCGATGGTCATGGTGCAATGCACCGGCGAGGATGGCGCGGAGGAGGGGGTTGGCGCCGGATCATCGACCACCATCTTCTCCATTGGGACGTCGTCGTCCTCCGGCTGCCTGCCGGCCAGCCGGTCGGCAGCAATGGCTGTCATCTCCTTGTGGTCCGTCGTCCGCCCATCCCGAAGAGTGCTGGAGCGCGAGGAAGCCATGGTGGGCAGTAGTGGTGTGGATAGGAGAAAGGGAACATATGCGGATGACTGCGGCTATGGCCGGCGCAGTAGTTTATATAGCAATGGTGGGCGGGCGGAGGGACGGACGTGTGGCGCCAGAGTAGCCGCCTCAGCAACCGCGTATCATTAATGTGTGCAGCAGATGGACGGACGGATGGCACTTGTGTCGTTTGAAGGCGGAGCAGTCGCCTGCACCGGGAAGTGGGGCGGCCGGCGCTGACTGTTTCGGGTGGAAAGCGCGCGCGGGCGAGGAGATGACTTTACTTGGATAGGATGACAATGGGGACCCACCAGGTCCATAGCCTCACGTACGCAAGTGCCTCCTTATTATATATATATATATATATATAATTTATTTTGCTTCCTCCTGGTTTCCTGACATCACGGTCCCACACCATTGTCAACCTATGTACTCTCTCCTTTCCGGTTTATAGGGCTTATCTCAAAATTTTAGTTTTTCCATTTTATAAGGCTCAATTTGGTTGTTTTCCATCACATGTTCAGATTCCAAGGTGCATTAAATCATTGCATGCAAGTATTAAGAGAAAATTGACCAATGCATGTAGTTTATGCATGCATGCATTGCAATTAATGCATTGATAAACATAATTTTTTGAGGATAACAAGAGCATTAATTAGGTGCTTTTGCAAAACTACAAAAAGTATTCCACTACTAACCATCTACCTTGATTGGTGAGATTTTTGAATTGAGCATTATAAACCGGAAAGGAGGGAGTAGTCAATAAACAAGAGAATTGCACAAGAAGCGGCCGACAGCTGGGACCTAGCAGCTCGAGCAGTATTTCTGTTTTTGAGGTGTGAGCACTGTAGAGTTTTTCGATGTTTACCCCAGATATTAATTTTTCTCCTCTGAACAACAAGGAAAACATCGCTGCAGGTATTAACTGGGCGGGCTTTGGCCCGTCTAGCCCAGGACAGATATCCAGCCTAGATATTAATTTTTTTCAAGCTGAAAATGGCTAGCCCAGCTATACTTTTTTTAGGAATACCCAGGCAAGGTCAAGTTATTATTCTCCGCCCCGCTGGGCTGCAAATCTTTCCTAGGAGGGATGCATTAGGCTTAACAAGAAAATGGGCTTTAAGAAATAATAAATGGGATGTAATTATAAAAACTGGGTAGTAACTATAAAAAAATGCACCAAACAATGATTACTTTATAAAATATTATTTTTGGAATATTGAAAATTTTAATTTCATTAATTGTTGCGAGTGCAATGTTTTGTTGGATTTTTACGTAATATAAATTTATATTGAAATTGTATTTAATCTGACTAGAAATTTTGGGATAAAAATATTCGGATCCCATCAAAATGTGGAAAGTTTTATTGAATTCTATTTTGAACGGTTGGTTGAAATGGGTTGTACTTTTAACAAACTGTAAATGGGTTGTAGTAAATTCCATTAGAATTCAAAAATGGGCTACACATTCTTACAAATCTCAAATGGGCTATAAGTTCTCTGCCACACACTTCTGGCCTTACTAAGTTGACGCGTCCCCTAAAAAAACAGAGTTCACGCGTATGCAAGGCTTTGTCAACCTATAGTCAACACACGGTTCTAGCAGCAGTGGTCGTTGGATGTCCATCCATCGGATGCCGTGCTTCTTCTTCAATCTCAGATATTCTAGCTTCACCCGCCCAAAAAATGATTCCTCCCCCTGACATCTGGGGCGCACCATTTCGGAAGCTGACCTGTGGGCCTACTAAGTTGACGTACGAAGGGCTTTGTCAACTTAGTCTATAATAAACGATTCTAGCTGCAGTGACCGTATGATGTCCATCCAACGGCCGTCGTGCTTCTTCAACCTCTGGTCTTCTTGCTCTAGCCGCCCAAAGCAGCGCTGGTCGTGCCGCCTGCTCCTACCTCCCGTGGCCGGCTGTGCTGCCGCGGAGGCCTCACCGCCCCTACTACTGCCACCGCTGGCCAGGCCATCCCTCCACTCATCCACACCCCATGTTATTCTGCGGCGATGACAGCGCAGCCGAACCAGTGAATCCTCGTACTCCTCACCGCGTGTGCATCCACTGCCGCGTCTTCCCTGGCTCCGCGTCGTCCACTTCCTAGGCCTCGCCGTCATCCACTGCCGTGGTGCTCTCGGCGCGGCGTGGTCAACATGGTCAAGGAACGACTTCCATCGGACGTGGACTGTACGTGGAGAGGCTGACAGCTGGGTCCACAGCAGCCGCAAGGAAGTGCCTCCTTATTACGTGCAAAATAATTCTTCCTCCACCTGACAGCGGGGACCAACCGGATGGGCCACCGTATTTCACGGAAAAAATGATTCGCCCCCTGACTGCTGGGACCCACGAGCTACATCTTCGCACGCAAGGAAGTGCGTCCGAAAAAAACGATTCGCCCCCTGACTGCTGGGACCCACCAGCTACATCTTCGCACGCAAGGAAGTGCGTCCGAAAAAAACGATTCGCCCCCCGACTGTTGGGACCCACCAGCTACACCTTCGCATGCAAGGAAGTGCGTCCGGGCAAGAAAACGATTCACCCCCCTGACTGCTGGGACCCAGCAGCTACACCTTCGCACGCAAGGAAGTGCGTCCGGGCAAAAAAACGATTCGCCCCCCTGACTACTGGGACCCAGCAGCTACACCTTCGCACGCAAGGAAGTGCGTCCAAAAAAAACGATTCGCCCCCTGACTGCCGGGACCCACCAGCTAAATATTTGCAGGCAAGGAATTGCCTGACAGTCGGGATCCACCTGGTCGAAGCGTACATAGCGTTGTCATCCTGGTCGCGAACGTGTACATACATACTGGTCGATGTAGAGGCACGCACGTGTCGTAGCAGAGGTGCGCATGTAGCATGTACACGTACGTACAACGGCCAGGGTGCAAGAAAGAAAATATGGCCACGTATGTATACATACTGGCGGGGTCTCGAACGCCTAGTCGCGCATACGTACGGCAAGGGCTCGTGTTCATGGGGAGGCAACGGAATGCGTCGTGTTCATGGGGAGGCAACGAAATGCGCCGTGTTCATCGGGAGGCAACGGAACACCTGGGAGCCAACCGGTTTGGACGGAACAGGCGATGGAAACGAGGCCTGGCGTACCGCAGAATGGAGGAAACGGCCTTGTGTTCGACCGGCCACATTCGGAACGGGGTCCTGTTGATCGGGAGGGGTGTGGCCTACCACAAAACGGAGGAAACGGACCTCCTACGGTCGAAACGGGGGTCCTGTTGATCGGGAGGGGTGTGGCGTACCACAAAACGGAGGAAACGGACCTCCTACGGTCGAAACGGGGGTCCTGTTCATCGAGAGGGGTGTGGCGTACCGCAAAACGGGACTCCACGGGATACTGTTCATCTCCACCGTTGACCTCCTCCAGCCTCCACGGGCTACCGTCGACCTCCTCCAGCCTCCACGAGCTCCTGTTCATCCAGCCTCCACCGCGCGCTACTCCATCGGCTACTGTTCAACCACCCCTCCGCTGTTAACTGTTCATCCA
>NC_057795.1:331830354-331843057 GCF_018294505.1 Triticum aestivum | reverse complement strand
CTGTTCATCCAATTGATCGGCTTCAGTTAGCAGTAGTAGCAAAGGAATCGCTCCATCGGGTTCAGTTAACAACCATCGATCGATCGCTCGGGTTCAGTAACGCGTAGCCTGCAGTGCAATCGCTCGGGTTCAGTTAGAGCCCAACGCCTCGCTCGGGTTCAAATAGAGCCAACGCCTCGCACGTGTATGAGAGAAATGCGCATCGCTAGGCCCCCGACCTCCCATCCCCGAAATTTTCCTCCCCCTCGCTTCTACCACGGTTTTTTCTGTCATGAACGGCCCAAAGAATGTCATGCAGCTGCGTCTCCGGCCCGCCCAGGATGAAAAGCTCATTTTCTGTCATGATTTTTTGTCATAGAAGTAGGAGCCCACCACATCTATGATGATACTGGGTTTTGTCACAATTATCGTCATAGAAGTGTCATATGTATGACAAAATTTTTTTTTGTTCGACCCAAAATGTCATGGATGTGTCTTTTTTTGTAGTGATATGCATTACCTCCGAATCATGTCTTGGGTCATTGGTTGGGTTTGCCCGGCTCCCATGTTTTGGTACCTTACGTTCCGCTCCATCGGCTAAGGTAGCGCTAGGAGAACTACTGCGATTGTGTCCCGGTGATTCTAGACGAGCACCTCAGTAGAGAAAGCCGAAAACTGACTGTCATGATACAGCGAGAGCTGGTCAGCTGTTCGAGAGGTTGTAAAATCTTTAAAGATTTATTTCGCATAATGCCATTATAAATGCAACATGCGACGGATCGGTCTTCCGATCAGGCGCCGATAGAGCCCCTAGTATGGTCTTCTGAACACCAGGGGTTGCGCCCACCATACTCGAATTCCTATGGCTAAGTGAGAGTGATAAATCCCTATAGTCTGATTGCCTGGTTCGTGGTGAGGAACACCTCCTTAAAAGGACCCAACAATGGGATAAAGAGTGTTCAGGTATGTCCCGAACACCCCCGTACTTTTTACGTGGGGGCAGAAGCCAACGACTGGCCAACTCTCAGGATTTATATACACTAAACAGCCGCACATGAAGAACAAACGTTCACATAAACATGCCATAAATAATAAACAGTGCCATTATCCCGCATTACAATGCCTTCAGGGAAATATAGTGTCTTTGGTACACTGATCCGCCACAAGGCGGGCTCCTTTCAGGACACCTTCATAATATAACTAGGGCTTGCGATGCTCCTTACCCTCCGGTGGCCCCTCAGTCATCAGCTTCTCAGCATCAAGCTTCCCCCAGTGCACCTTCGCACGGGCAAACACCATGCGTGCACCGTCTATGCAAACAGATCACTTAATGACATCGAGCCAAGGGCAAGCACCAACAGTCTGCTTCACGAGTCCAAAATAACTGCTTGGAATTGGCTCCACGGGCCACAGCCGGACAACCAAGTCCTTCATGGCTAGTTCGGCCGCCTGGTGCAGTTCGACCAGCTGCTTCAGCTGATCGATAAAAGACACCGGACAATTCGGCGCCAAATACTGCGACCAGAAATGCTTCTCCGCAGACTTCTTCTCCTCGGTCCGGTAGAATTGGGCAGCATCTAATATGTTGCATGGCACGTCCCCAAACGCCCCTGGGAAAACAAGAATTCAGCTTGTTGCTTAGAGTTCCTCCCGTTACTACGCATAAATGGCCATGAGCACAAACGGCCTTACCAGCCGCAACCTTTTGTGCCTCCTGAATGTCCTTCAGAGCACCTCGGGCTTCTTCCCGAGCATCGTCTGCGGCTTGGAGAGCTTGGGCGAGTATGAATTCTTTCCCTGCTAGACTCTGCTCCAAGGTCTCGTTTTTCTTCACGGCCTTCTGGAGCTCTCGCTCAGCTTCAATGACCCTGGCCTCGTGCTTCTCACGAAGAGCCTGCTCGGTGGCGGCCTTCTCATTGGCTCCGGCCACAACCTTCTTCAGTGCCTCAATTTCGGCACTCGCTCCTAGAGCATACAATACAAATATCTTCATCAGGCACACCTTCTAACTCATGCTCAATGTAGCAAAAGGTTTTGACATACCTTGCTTATCCTCCAACTGCTTCTTCACGCGGCCAAGTTCCTCTTCGGACCGTTCCAGTCGCTGCTTTAGTCCGAACACCTCCGCATTATGAGCGGCGGTCGTCTCCGCAGACGCCTGTTTTTCAAACAAAGGGATACACGTCAGTAACTGAGTCTCCTACAAAGCGGAAAAAATTGATCCCCTGTCCGGCTTTTTCTCTTTTTTGCCGGACAGTGCATCAGGGGCTACTACTCATACTATGACAATCTCCCAAAGGTTTCTAGAAAACATACCTCAAAGCCTTTCATAAGGCTAAGGCAGGATTCATTCAGTCCGCTCTCAGCGGACCGAATCTTTTTAATTACCGCACCCATTAGGGCACGATGTTCATCGACGATGGACGCGCTCCTTAGCGCTGTCAATATGCCGCCCGACAACTCTGCTGGGACAGAGATTGTTGGCGGAGTGGGCAAGCCTCCCTCCGTCGAAGGTGGCTGCTCGCCCGATCCTGGAGCCTTAAAAGTCTCCAGGACCGTGTGCGGCTACGATCCGAACCTAAGATCGCCCCCGCCGCCGACATGCACGGGAGCCTCTGCTCCCGTGTATCCGGCCCCAGAGATATGCCCCCCTGGTCCGTATCCCACTAAGAGGACACCTCGGTGTCACGCCGAGGCTTCGGGGAAGGGGCCTCTGGAGGCGTCTCACTCTGCAGGGCATCTGAGCTCAGCCAATCCTCCGATGAGGACTGTCCGGCGTGGGACCTCGCCGGGCTGCACAAAGTATGGCGACAGTTAAACTACTACATCCTAATGACCCCGGGCACATAGGTGTGTGCGGGTTTCGTATACTCATGACTTTACCAGGGGCTGGGCCCTGGGATCCCACTCCGGGTTGCTATCGGCAGCTGTGATGGACGCCTCGGGGAGGGTTCTTTTCCCCCTCTTTGGCGATTCGACCTCCAGGGATGAGGAGGCCGTCCTTTTCTTCCCTCCCCCTACGGGGGATTCATCTTCTTCCTCCTCCTCTTCATCTTCAGAGGAAGGATGGTTGCTGGAGTCTTCGGATTTTGTGTCTGTAGCATCACGACGACGGAGGCCACTCTGGGTCTTCTTGACCTTCTTGGAGGCCTATTTCTTCGGCGCCTCGTAAGGCGCTGGGACCAGCATCTCCGTCAGAAGAGGTCTGGCTAGTTCCTCCGACAGTGGGGCTGGACAGTGTATCCGCTCCACCTTTTTCGTCCATTCATGGGATTATCATGGAAAGTATGATAAATGCGTCTCCCTCGAGACATGCCAGCAAAAACATGGATGGGCAGAGCATAGCAATGACTTACCGGACTTGCAGGTCGGGATAGTTGATACCCGCGGTCCTCGGCGGAGCCCGACCATGGTTTGCCAGACTTGAAGTGCACCTTCCAGATGTCCTTGTGGGAGAAGCCATAGAGCTCCTGTAGGGTCTGATTCTCATCTGGATCGTATTCCCACAAAGTGCAAGCTCGACACTGGCAAGGGAGAACCAGGCGGACTAACATCACCTGGACTATGTTGAGGAGTTTAACATCCTTGTCGACCACGCTCTGGACACGCGTTTGGAGCACTGACAGCTCGTCGGATGAGGACCCGTTCAGGCCCTTCTCGGGCCAGGACGTGAGCCGCAGTGGGGCTCCGGATCTGAATTTGGGAGCAGCGGCCCACTTTTTACCACGCGGTTTGGTGATATAGAACCACTGCTGCTGCCACTCCTTGACGAAATCATTGAAGGTGCTCGTCGGCCATACGACCTTGGGCATCTTGCTCACCATGGCGCCGCTGCACTCGGCGTTCTCGCCATTCACCATCTTAGGCTTCATGTTGAAGATCTTCAACCATAAACCGAAGTGGGGCGAAATACGGAGAAAGGCCTCACACACGACGATGAACGCCGAGATGTTAAGGAAAGAATTGGGGGACAGATCATGAAAATCAATCCCAATAATACAAGATGTTGCGAATGAAGGGTGAAGGGGAAACCCGAGCCCACGGACAAAATGAGGAAGGAACATGGCCCTCTTGTGGGGCTCTGGAGTGGGGACGATCTGTCCCGCCGGTAGAAGACGATGGCCGATTTTCTTGGCCAAGTACCCGGCCTCTCGGAGCTTTTTAATATCCCTCTCCCGGACGATAGAGGCCATCCATTTGCCTCCTGCTCCAGACTCGGACATCTTCGGAGGACCTCTCTTCGGTGGAGAAGAAGAGTGCTTGGGCGCTAGGGCTCAAGCAGAGGGGAATGGACTAGCGGAAGGAAAAGGCATGGGTAAAAAGGAAGAGACCTTATCTCTTTATAGAGGTGGTAAAAGCTTTTGTGTCTCCCCACTTGCCTGGTGGAACCTGATCCTTCCCCACTCGCCACAATTAGCGGAGCGGTTGGGCTATCCATACCCGTATTGATGAGAATCCCGTAATAAGGGGACATGATCTCTGCTTCGGCAAGACGTGCAGAGGAAACCGCCTCGCAATATGCGTTGTGGTTGGTTGTGGGAAGACGGTTCAAATGATGACCCGACGATGGTGTCATGTCACGTTGTCTAAAATTGTCAGCGGATTACATTTGTGAAATATCATTTTCTCTGCGGCGGTATGTGAAGATCATCTTGCAGATCCGGACACGATTTAAGTGTTTGATAATTACTTTGGAGTATTCGGAGATGGAACCCGCCTTGCAATGCCGAAGACAAAACTGTGTGCCGGACTCATCGTCATTGAAGCATGGTTCAGGGGCTACTGAGGGAGTCCTGGATTAGGGGGTATCCGGACAGCCGGACTACATACTTTGGCTGGACTGTTGGACCGTGAAGATACAAGACTCAAGACTTCGTCCCGTGTACGGATGGGACTCTCCTTTGCGTGGAAGACAAGCTTGGCGATCCGGATATTATATTTCCTTCTTTGTAACCGACTCCATGTAAACCCTAGCCCTCTCCGGTGTCTATATAAACCAGAGGGTTTAGTCCTTAGAGGGAGAATCATAATCATCATAGGCTAGCTTCTAGGGTTTAGCCTCTACGATCTCGTGGTAGATCAACTCTGGATGAGAATCTATGGCCAGCATCATACACATGCAGCTTGAGGAAGCATGAGCACCATTTGAGAGTGTTGTATGCTCATAATCCTTTGGTGAAGGAGTACATGGATGAACATCATGGAAAGCTATGGTCAAGAAGCAAATTCAATGAAATCTGCAAAGTAGACTATGTGACCAATAACCTCGCTAAGTGTTTCAATGCAAAGTTCAAGTCAGTGAAAGGGCTTTTGCTATGGCAAGCATTTGATAAGATCAGGCAGATGATCATGGTAAATATGGATCTTCGTAAAAGAATTGTAGAAACACAATGTGTTGGCCATCTTATGCTCCCATCTCTGATTAAGGCATTGCATGCCAAGGCAAGAGGACTAAGGATGAAATGCATTCGACCGTCGACACACGAGGCTGAGGTGACATACACTAACAGTAAAAATAGGGAATGGAGATATCTAGTGAACCTTGCAACCAATGAATGCATCTGTAGGCAATGGTAGATCCGCGTGAAGCCGTGCATGCATGCCCTACATCTCATGACTATTATTGGAGGTGAAGATGGTGAAGTTGATCAGTATTGCTCTGAATATTCCTCTGTTGCCAAATTTAGGGTTGCTTATGCTGAAAATGTGCCTGCACTCTTGGGAAAAGACCAATGGAACATAGTAGACCCAGGGTTCAAACTCCATTCTCTTCTATTGACTAGACCACCAGGAAGACCAAGGAAAAACAGGATAAGAGCTGGTGAAGAGGTTCGTGTAAAAAAACTGCATAAGTGCAAAAGATGTGGTATACTAGGGCATATTGCTAGGCGTCGTACCGATCCAGTTGAGCATCATTTGGAGAAGAGGAACAATGGGCAACAGCAAATGGAGAGGAGAATGTAGCAGTAGAGGAGAATATAACAGGTTTAGAGGAGAATGAAACAGCAGAGGAGAATGCAGCAAGATTAGAGAATGAAGCAACTTAAGTAGCAGCTTGATATGTGTGCAATCTTTCCATTTTTTTTGCATTTGTTCTCTTTTTTATCGATGGCTAAGCTTATTTCTGTTTGAGCTAGCTCTAGGATCAGACAGGAAAGACCTAGAGAGGAAGAAACTTCGGTTGAACCATCATTTGATGCGGAATTTGAAACCATGGCTTATGAAGGTTTTGAAGCTATAAGAGAGGAGGAAGTTGTTTTGTCTGAAGTTCCTTTAAAGATTAGTGAACCCACAGATGACTGTCAACTGGTCATCACTTGCTCGATCAGTCAAAGCTCAACAAAACTACCACCACCAGAAGTGAAGATCAGAAGCAACAAGACAAAGCTTTCAAAAGCACAAAATATCCCAGCCAGGGAAACTAGAAGCAAGACAGTTAACCCATTCCGAAACACAAGGAACAAGGCAAATATTTGAATTTGAACTTGAATGCAAGTCATAAACTTTGAACTTTAAGGATTTGTAATAAGGATTCTGTTGTCAATTTGAAGTACTATAAAAACTTGTAAGGTGTAATGATTCTATTTGTAAACTTTGAATTTGAACAACTGAGGCAAACTTTGAATTTGAACCAACACTTGAAGTCCATTCCCCTGTGGTGTGAGTTGCACAGTTTGCTGAACTATTATAAACGTTAGGTGATCAATCCGATCTCTTTTGCATGGTAAAACTTATAGTCGTGAGAAATGTGCTCCAAATGAGCTCCCAAGCTAGGGTAAACAGTCCCATTTGTAATCAAGTTTTTTTGGACCTACTCCAAATGAGCCAAATATTTTTTATTAACACCAATTCAATCTATATAGTGTAGATTCGAAGAATCACTATTTATTGAATTCATCTTTCTATTTTAACTTTTTTTGAAAAAATATACTTTAATAGAAAAACCATTAAAAACACGTTTACCATATGAAAAATGGAAAACTAAGTTCAGATCCTTCTTATTCACTTTGAAATCAAGCTTTGGTGATTATTTTTGTTATTTTTTTAATTTTCAAAAACCGAAGGGAAACCCTACCTCCTCTCCTTGGTGTCTATGAAACGTTGTACGTGATAGCTCATATGTGTGAAGGGTTTTTCATGAAAATGTCCATAGAAAAAGTTTATGATTTTTGGTTGGTAACATGTCACACGAGAAAACATTGTGCGCAAGTTTTATAATTTTTTTGATTTTTTTAAATTAATGGTGCTCATTTGACCTCGATCGTGCTAGCTAGTTTTTTTCTCCAAATGTACGTATACCAAGTTTAGTATTTTTCCTTGTTAGTGTATCCTATAAAACAACGAACGGCAAAGGTTTCATATTCTTTCATTTTTAAAAGTTAGTTATGCTCAGTCAAAGCCTTTGAAACCCCGTTGACCGGCTCAAAACCCCTCTAAACCCCGCGGGGTTTCGCCTAACCCTAGCTCCGAATGTCAGTCGTCCGATCATACCCTAGTGCCAAGTGACAGCCCTAAGATGTGGTCTTCTAGAAGTAATTTTGAGGGCAGGCTGCGTGCAGGCTCCGCGCCGTTGGATCACATGGACGGCTCCGCATCATTGGATCATGGGGTGATCCGCGAGACTTGTTGGTTGTGCCTCCCCTTTATTCTAGAGCTTATTCTGTAGCGATAAGAGGAGCCACTCCCCATCTGCTTCTTCTTCTCCGGCGGCAAGGGGAGCCACTCCTCTGATTCTTCTTCTCTGATGACTTTGGGCGATATGTCGAGGTCCACTTCAGCCTCCCACCCCTCATGGACCCAGTATGGTCCACTTCCCATGGAGCGATGTCCTGACTACCCATGCAGCGCGCCACCGATACGGTTGACTTTGAAGGAGGTCAAGAATGGTAACTATGGGCGCGAGTTCGTGAAATGCGATAGCAAGCCAGAGGGGCAGGTTAGATCTCATGATTTTTCTCTGATTTCTTTTTCTATTTGCTTTCAATTCTTTTTTGATCTTGGATTTAGAGTTCATGTTTTTGTTTCAGATCGTGAAGAAATGCACACATTTTGAATGGTTGGATGACTACGTTAAGCGGATTCAATTCAATGGGGGCCCAACCCGGGAGCTCAATCTGCTGTCAGCACCAACGAATTTGGTCTCTGAAAGTCCTGCTATGACAGTTGGGGATGCAGATCTGAAGGGGGAAAAAAGTAGATGAACAAGAACTTGAAGCAGATGATTCAATTGAACAAGCAGGCGAATCTGATAGCTTGAGGATTTTATCCCTTTTATTTTTGTGTAGTTGCTCTAGGATTTTCTTACTTGCTGGTCATCACTCGTTAGAGATGTTATTAGTTTGGTGTCATGTGCTCTAGGATTTGGTTAAATTTGTGGGTCATGTGCTCTACGATTTGCTTAAATTTGTGGATCATGTGCTCTATACTCTCTGTTGCTTAATTTTTGGATCATGTGCTCTATGCTCTGTGTTGCTTAATTTGTGGATCATGTCAGTTTTGTACACTTTCAGTTTCTTCAGTTTCGTCACACAACACCGACCGCAGAAGAAAAAAAACGTAGTTCTAGGGCCCAAATTGAAACTAAGCTCTGGTTGGGCCATCTCATTGCGTTGAGTGTCGAAGGCCCACAAAGATAAAGGAGGCCTAGAAAATAGTGCACGCGATGGCTCTGTTTTTTTCCTTGATTATTGCCATGGTAAATCCATTTATTGCCATGCCAAAAAAAAATAGTGCACGATGGTAAATTGATTTATTGTTGGACTTGCCCATGTCAAATTTATTTGTACATATCATGGCAATTTCCTTCTGTATATAGCCTATGCACAACACTTTCATTTTTTGACATGCGGGTATTATAAACATGTTTTTGTTGCAAGAAAAATATTGTATACACGATTTTTTGCTTTGTTTTTGTTATTAAGAGCATGTCAGACTTAATTATGTAGATCATGATATCCATCTGAAACCACGTCTAAAATAAAGTCTGGTGGCACCATTAGCCAGCATATCCATCTAGAGAGCATGTCTAGGGCTTGGCTATGGCACCATATTCATCTAGAGAGCATGTCTACGGCTCGGCTACGGCACCATATCCATCTATCGATATCTCACGTAGCAAGCATACATTCATAATATAAAAAGTAGCAACCATAGCATAGTTCTTACATAAAACATGGGGTGCCCTAAACCATAGCATAGGCCACAATTGTTCATATACAATATACAGAATAGGGCCACCAACAATTCAAAAAAAAATAACTTTTCTTCTTCTTTTCAACATCAACATGGCTCATTTTTCTAGCTTTAGTTTCCTTTTTGACACTTCAACTAGTCCATTATCCACGCGTGCGAAAACTTGACCATACTCTAAATGGGCCATTTAAACTTGACCTACGCAAGTACACACCATGAATATAAAAAGACGAATGGACTACCCTCCAACCATTTTTACAAGGCTAACCCCAAAACTTGCTGGTTTTCATTGAGGAATGCCCTTTCATTGATTGATTTAGTAGAAGGGCTCGTGTACAGCACCATATCCATCTAGCGGTATCTCATGTCAAATAAGATAGAAATAACAAGCAAACCACAGATAACCAACGACAAATCAAATAAGGGTAGCAAGCATAACATAGTTCTTAGGGGATAACACGACAGAGATTAAAAGTTCATGGTACAACCAACGACATAATTAAGATAGAAATATATAAAAGATAAAAAGCCCTAACACCCTAGGGAAAGACAAGCTCACGATACCGGGACTTCACCACCATCTTCATTGTGCCTCCTCTTCACTGCTCCTCCTCTCCATGTCATCATGGCCGATGAAGTAGAGGGGAGTCTGTGCACACCATTGCAGGTGGGGAAGATGCAGTCAAAGCTTGTGAAGATGTTGTGGGTTATGAATGCGATGAATTCGCATCCACACCAAAACACCTTGCCGAGGAGGTAGTACGCATAAAATCTGTTGGTGAAGGTGACAGTGAGCCCTATCGTTGGAGTCCTGGAGTTTGGACGCACTTCCTCCAGCGGCGAGCCCGCCGGGAGGTGGGCGAAGCCTGCACGGAGTAACCACTCGGCAAAACCCACTTGCACCCCTCCAGCGTGAGAACGCCCACACGCGGAGCATCCTCTCCACGATGACACCGGCCCGATACCGTCTCTCCGGCACGGTCGGTGGGAGCTCGAAGGTGGGCCGTTGTACTGCATCCTCGCCTTGCTTTGAGAGTGCTCTGGGTTTGGGTGTAGAAGAGAAGGGGGCGGCGCAAATGGATGTTTGGAGAATAGGTGGAGGGGTGGTGGTTTAAATAGGGAAAGGGGAAGGGAAGGGGAGTGGCACCGACCATGCTTTGGATTTGCTACGTTCAAACAAGCAGCATCGATCGATATGCCACTTTAATTGACAACCAGTTTTAATTGCCATGTTGAATAGATGCGAGTGGATCGAAAAGTGTGAAACAATGCTCTACATCAAGGAGACACGCGTGGGAGATGATACGAACCAGTGGCAACAACCGTCCCTGCGTCCGTGGCGGCTCGCGTGAAAATGAGATCGGTCAGCGTCCGTGGCGGCTCGCATGAAAAAAAGGCTAGTCAACGCATCGTGGCAGCGGGCGGCGGCGCATGCAAGTAGGCTAGCTACATGCATGCATAGCAGGCTAGCTGGACATATCGTGCATGCATAACAGGCTTTTGTCATTGCGGCGCACGCACGACCCAATTCTAACCACATCCCAACAGGCTAACCGCGGCACTGTCCGCCGCGACCCCACTCATCAGGTCCAACTAGTGACACAGTCAGCGCGGCCCCACTCGTTAGAGTTAACGGTCAAAGCACTGACCCGACGACATCCATCGTTTGTGACCAGTTCTGAAGGTTTAAGGTATGGGAGTGGAGAAAAGTGAGCAAAAGTTAAGAGCGTGGGGATGAATGAGTATGGCTAAGGAACCAGGGGCACAAATGTAAAAAACCCTATTCTTTTTGTTAGCATTACAGCTCATATTGTGGCCACGGTTAAAAAAATATATGAAATTTTGCATATCGCAGTTTGTTCACATTCAAACTGATTTCAAAAATAAATGTATATCAATATAAAATCCAACAAATTGTCCATGCATAAAAATCAATGGAATTTAATATCTCGAAATGAAAAAAAAAGAAATTTGAAACTAATTGTCGGTTTGATGTGTTTTAAAAATGTACAGCTCATTTATCATTACTGATAGGCCATTTTCTGGGCCAGCTGAATGAAGCTCTCCTCGTCTTGAAAGATTTGCAGCCCAACAGGCCTGACAAAGCGACTTACTTGACAAAGCACAAAAAAACTGGGCTAGCCATTTTTAGAAAAAAAAACTAATAGGCTGGTCCGTGGTAAACATAAAAGAAAAGACTATCTAGAGAGGCCAGAGTGTCCCGCACAGCCTAGTTGACACCCTGCTTCCATATCAAAAACAAATTAGATAAATGCCACTCAAATTATGGCGATTCATAAAAATGCCACTGCAATTTCCAAACTTTGAAAAATGCCACTGCAATTTTTGCAAAACTTTGAAAAATGCCACTGCAATTTTTGCAAACTTTGAAAATGCCACTACAGACTTCGCAAAATGCCACAAGAAATGGCATGAAATGGCATTTTTTGAAGTTTGGAAATTGTAGTGACATTTCTCGGAATCACCAAATTTGGAGTGGCATTTATCAAATTAACCCAAAACAAAAATAACTGGGCGAGCTGCTGGGTCCCTGGTGTCAGCCGATCGTTGTGCAATTCTCTCGTTTATTGACTATGTTGACAATGGTATGGGACCCAGATGTCAGAAATCCATTAGGAGGAGCCATTTTTTAATTGGCTTGAAATAAGGAGGCACTTGCTTGCGTACTACCATGACCTTGGTGGGTCCCTGCTGTCATCCTCTCCACGTACAATCATCTCTTGATTGTGTACGCGTCAATCTGGTAGGCCCACAAGTCAGCCTCTAAACCCGTGGCGGACAAACACAACCCATTTAAAAAAATAACAGCCTCATTCCATACGTTTCAACAGAAAGTTTAACATTCAGAGCAAAGTAACAGGTCTGATCCAGATAACAGAGCTATTTCATTGAATTGAGATATTTTATTTTGGGTTTGATTCCCATTTTTGAGTGGGTCGACTATTTGTCATATAGTAAATCGCTAGCAACGAGCATGTAAAAACACATTACTCCCGAGCATCATCTCTCCATCTAAAAAAGAAGTGGCAAGCTAATATTTCAAAATTTGATTCGAATCGACTTGGTAAGGTAGACGTGGATGCTCATTCTCCCAAAATTTGAATGAACCATTAACACCCTCTGCTCAGTGGAATTCGCCCGAGCAAATAAATGGGAGACGTGAAATTACCGGCCTATGTGGGACACAAATGCATTGGCCCGTTGTACATCGAGGGTAGGTTCATGACTTCATCCAAGTGCGCCTTCTCCTCGGTCGAAATGACATGTGCCAAATAATTCATAAACCATGGTCGGCAAAATACCATCTCCTCGCCCGAAATAGCTCGCGCCCACTATTTCAAAACACGCCCTCCTCACCCGAAATCACTCGCGCCCACTATATTTCAAAACACTCCCTCCTCGCCCGAAATCGCTCGCACCCATTATTTGTGAGAAGCAAAGTTACTCTACTATCTCCCACCCTCAGTACATAGACCCAAGCCGAGAAGCCTAAAGGCAGGGGTAGAACTAT
>NC_057795.1:331719314-331829993 GCF_018294505.1 Triticum aestivum | reverse complement strand
CTAATGCGTCCGTAAGACATGGTTCCACTCCCCTCCCAGTTCCCCATTCATACCTCGTGGGCGCCAAATCACCTTCTCCCCGGAAGCTCCCTTCTCCCCAGCCGCGAAACCTCAGCCCCTTCTCCATGGCGCCCCCCACCGCACAAAATTGACAGCTCCCCTCCTCCATAATGCCAGAGATGTTGTCCATTTGCCGTCATGCACTGGGTCGTGTGCCTCTTACTCCGTGCTGCTGGAGCTGCCTCGACGACGGCCACGTGAACCCTAGCGGAGCCGATTCACCCCCGCTGTTGTTCACGGCGCTGGAGCGGCTCGAACATCGGATCCGTCCAGAGCCCAGGCGCTGCTTCCCCATAGCCGTCAATCATCACGACATCTCTGCTTCCCTGCCGCCGGTAGCCACCACAACCACGCCGGCCTCAATGACTCGGCAGTTGGAGCTGCCTACTTCACCGGGCCGCCACATAAGTCGCACCCTCATCTCAAATCACTTTATTTAGGTGTCAGTTGTCTGAATTTTTATTCTAGGCCAATCGATTCCCAATGGGAAGCAGCACCCTTTGAGGCGGCGGAGCTCCTAGGCTTCCGGTTGGCTGGTGTCCAATGTAAGGGTGCGGGGGCGCAAGTTCGCCGTCTAACAACACTTAGATGGCTATCTTAGAGTTGCATGGGTTGAAGGTACTGCCGCCGCCGGATCTGGATGACGACGAGTCTTTGTGGATTGGCCCAGGGGCGGCGCAACCATGGCAGTGCGGTGGGGCGGCAGCGGGGTTTTGGTCGGCACCACAGATGATGGAGGCAGGTTGCTCTGCCGGTGGTTGCTGGCTCTTCGAGGAAGATTCTGAACAGTGTCAGTCGGGAGGCACAAGACGGACATCAAGCCATCCGGCGTAGATCGGACAGTACCAAAATAAAATAAAATCGTGTGACCCCAATTTAGTCTTCAGTCAACAAACGTGTAACCACTCTCGTACCTTGTTGTTGATCTCTTAGGGTATTTCTTCATATCACAGAGATGTGTCGTTCTTAACATTATGCATTTTCTGCATTTTTAGCCACAACGTCTTCCGACTCACCATAGCTACTCCAACAAGGGAAGCATACACCAGAAGGGAGCTGTAGTCCCCACTCAACAGTTCCCTGCATCGAATGTGCGTGCCCGACATGGACAGCCACAACAACTGCAGGGCCATCGACAAGTCAGCACATGATGCTCACTCCTATGGATGGCGACCAGATAGGTTATACCCTCGTCTTACTTGCGTGCAACATTTATGTCTTTGTTATTCATCTAAGCATGGAAAATAGATTATTACATTTCACTATATATTTATGTTGATCTCTTACGGGTCTTGTTCAGGATTTAACGATGTTCCGTAGTTCAGCTAAGAACTTGTTCTTTAGGTAACATTGTTCCATAGTTATCATCCATCAGCCAATGCTATCCCACAGGCTGGTGATTATAGTATTATACCACTTCTAGTATTACCTATGTTGTTCTTTAATACTTTTGTGTGCCATCTAGTTAATCTCGAGTACAAACGATACATATTATGTAGCTTTCATCTGTGTTCTCCCTTTAGTTTTTGACACTTGTTGCTCCTAGTTAACCCCAGTCCTACTATTTATGTCATCTCCTATAGGCACTCATTACATAAATCTAACTACAGGTTGTCTTCCATGCATGTCAGATATAATTGCACACACTAATTTATCCACAAGAACCTCACGGAGCAATGTAACGGCCAACAAACTTGACGTCAATGATACCCAATATGATGGAACATGTAAAGGCAATTCCTCATGAATCCCATTCACCCCACAAGGTCCTTGCTCTAACTTGGCCCTTGATATGGGTACAACATGCATACAATTTCCTGGAGTGCATCTACTCCGTTGTAATGCCTTGTGCTTAGCCTGCTGATCATGCATGTAAATATGGCATGCCTTCCTGTCTTTCAGTACCTATTCCATTCATGATAACATGTTTTCAAATTCAAGTACTGTCGTTCTACTCTATCGCAATGCCATCTGCTTAGTTTGGGCATCATGCTTCTGAATATCTGATGCATTGTTATTCATCAGTATGTACTTCATCTGTCTACCATACCATGTTCTTTTTTTTACATTGAAGTGTTGTTCTAGTGGTCTCTTGCAATACCATCTTAGTTTCCCAATCATACACGCATATGTTGCCTTAGTGTTTTTCTATATGTATTCCGCTAGCATACGGTTTTACATTCAAGTAGTGTTTTTTACACTGTTTTCTTGTCGTATCCCTAGCTCTTACATCATACTCCCTCCGTTCGGATTACACATCGCAAAAATGGATAAAACTAGATGTATCAAGAACTGAAATACGCCTAGAACCATCCATTTATTTCCAGATGGAGGGAATACATGTCAATATGTCATGCCTTTCTATTCTTCAGTACCTATTCCATCTTTGTTGTAGCATGTTTTATAATTGAAGCACAATTCTTCTATGTAAGGCATGCAAGGGGAAGACGGCTATGTTAGAATCTGAAGGGTTACAAACCAGGTCTTTCCAAAAGATCCAAATGCCAGGAGATAATAAACCAATTCCTGTTTTCATAGATACCGCTCCAGCACAGAGAAACCCAACTCCCACTGATCATAAGCAGATTCCAATGGCCAAAGAACTAGTCCGCTCCAGTCCAGCAAAAATATGTCAACTCCATTCTAAGAAGCATGTGCGTATCCTTGCATCATGAAATTTTATAGCATTTTGATCATATTTTCTACATGTTTCTTACCCATCTCTCTTTTAGAAAATAAGCTTAAAGGATAGAAGAGTTTCTATACTGGGATCGTATTCAAGGAAAGTATCTTGCGGGAATTCTCTGTGCTCCAATGCTGATGTAAGTACCTGTTGTATATCACTATATTTTTTCATCAGCATGTATTTTGTTAATCGGTGTGAATCCAACCTTTATCTGATCTAAATTCAGTTGTAGCAAAATGTTAAAGGCGACAATATTGATTCTTGTAAGGAAAACTTCCTGGTAGTTTCGCATACTGAGCTGCATGAGTGTACTATCTCATATCATGCACATTACTGAATTGTAGTGCTGCTCTGGTTGCCCATTCATTCATTGTGTCAATGTTGCTTTCGTATTACCTTATCTGGCTGATGATAGATGTGCCATATTGTGTTAATTTGGTGTAGGCTGGTGTGGTCTGGTTGCCCAAACGTTCGTTGTGTCAATGTTGCTTTCCTATTATCTGACCTGGCCAATGATAGCAATACTAGTGTGTTAATTTGGTGCAGGATGCTAAAGATAAGAAGACAAACTCTGAAAACAGCAAGGCAACCCCATTGTTTCTTTCCAATAAATCTAGGCCAGGTAATATGGCAATAACTCTTGATTAATCCGTTCGGTTCCCCTCCTAATTTATGTTATGATGCAGTGGTCGAGACACTCTCCACTGTCAATAATACAAGCCTGCCAAAATCGCCATCTGAATCTGTTCAGTTTGCTCTATCTCGAATGCAACGGAAAAAATGTATGTTTGTGAACCAATTAATGGCTGAAGCAATGATGGAAATGGTAGAGGAATCATAGGTGCACATTCGTGCGCAACAACAACTGATCAATGTTTTCAGATACAGTGTAGCAAAGCAGCAAGAACTTACCCACATGCTTATGGGCATCATCCGCGCTGAGGTTGCAGATTGTGATGTTGTAGA
Source organism: Triticum aestivum (assembly GCF_018294505.1). Lineage (NCBI taxonomy): Eukaryota > Viridiplantae > Streptophyta > Magnoliopsida > Poales > Poaceae > Triticum > Triticum aestivum. Next base: position 331,826,281 of record NC_057795.1, on the reverse strand, counting down.
TCGTTAGGTTCTGTTCATTTATTTGCACTGCCATCAATCTTTGATTGCCCAGTGGATGTAATTTCATGTAATATATGCTGGATGTGCAACGTTTTTCCCTGTATAACGTACCTTTGCTTGATCGGTTTTGGTCATGTGCATAGTTGCTCGTCGTAATGGGCTCAAATTATCTAATTGGGCCTAAAGACATGTACGAACTTTAGTGGGCCCATTAAGTTAATGGGCCCATTAAGTTAATGGGCCCATTAAGTTAATGGGCCGTTACTAGGTTGAAAGTTAATGGTCGGCCCTCTTACCTCCCGAGTCGTTAACAGGCCGACATCGAAGTGGGCAATAGGTGGGCCCATTTGATTTCATGGGTCGTTAACAGGCCGATACTAAGTTCAGGAATCATATGGACCAACTATATTGCGGGCTTTTAGTAGGCCAAAAGAGACAGCGGGCTTGTACTGGACCATGAAGAGCATGGGCCGCTAAGAGGCCGAAAGTCAGGTCGTCCTGTAAATGGCCCAACTGTGTTGTGGGCCTTTAGCAGGCCAAAAGAGAAACCGGGCTGGTATTGGACCATGAAGAGCATGGGCCGTTAAAAGGCCAAAACTCAGGTCCGACGGCAAATGGCCCAACTCACTTATTGGCCGTCAACAAGTTGAAAGACACACCGGGCCAGAAATTGGCCCAACACTTAAATGGCTCGCTAAAAGGCCGAAAGATGTACAGCCTGGAAATTGGCCCATCCCTTGAATGGGTCGTTAACATGCCGAAACCACATCGGACTGATATTGAGCCCAAATATATAGCGGATTGTTAATGGGCTCAAACTGATGATGGGCTGCAATGGTGTCAAATCGTTAATGGGTCGTTGATGGGCCGAATTGGCACATCTCGTATGGGCCATGGGCTTAAATGGACCTGACACAAGTAGGCCTTATATGGGCCGGCCTGCTAATTCTTACTGGGCCAACCTTTTTCACCGGAATGGGCCACTGTTGGGGCGTGCCACGTGTCGATCTATCATAGGCGCCTCCTGTCCAATGAGTGGATGACATCTGTCCCAACGGTGAGCCGACACGTGGTTCCTTCGGCCAATGAGAATTTTACACGTTTAAAATACCCATTGGTCCGGGCTGTTAATGGGTTATCGGATCCAAACCGGAACCTGATAGCTTAACGGCGACCCGTTACAGTGGATGCCACGTGTCGGTCACCCTTGACAAAAGCACTTCTATGACGCGCGATTTATCGTCATGGAAATGGACACTTCCGTGAAGATAATTTTGGTAATGTCATGGAACACTTCTACGACAGCACAGGTATGACTATCTTGATTCTGTCATAAAATCGTCATGGATGTACATGCATGACAGAAAACGTGACCTACTTTGACAAACACGTATCATCACGGAAGTTTATTTTTTTGTAGTGCCTAGGGCTCAACATATAAATAGAGGAGCAGGGCTAGCCCCTAGAACACAAGTTTTTGGGCCTCCTCTAGTTGGTCCTAGTTGACTAATTAGAGCTAGCCCTAGCTACCTCCAATCCTCATAATTAGAAGCCTAGTGTGGTTTTAATCTCCTCCTTCTAGTTCACCACCACCGTCACCATGTCTTCATGCTGCCGGAATTCATCTACTACTTCGCCCCTCTTGCTGGATCAAGAAGGCGAGGACGTCATCGAGTTGAGCGTGTGCTGAACGCGGAGGTGGCGTACGTTTGGTGCTTGATCGAAATGGATCGTGAAGGAGTATGACTACATCAACCGCATTGATAAACGCTTTCGCTTAGCGATCTATAAGGGTATGTAGATGCTCTCCCCCTCTCGTAGTTATGCATCACCATGGATAGATCTTGCGTGTGCGTAGATTTTTTTTGTTTTCCATGCAACGTTTCCCAACAATCTCTCCATCCATAACATAACCCTCTAATATCTTAGGCATTTCAAATCTAATAGGAGGGCTAGACTGAAGGAAATATGCCCTAGAGGCAATAATAAAGTTTTTATTTTATATTTCCTTATTCATGATAAAGGTTTATTATTCATGCTAGAATTGTATTGATTGGAAACCTAAATACATGTGTGAATACATAAACAAACACCGTGTCCCTAGTGAGCCTCTACTTGACTAGCTCATTGATCAAAGATGGTTAAGGTTTCCTAACCATGGACATTAGTTGTCATTTGATAAAGGGATCACACATTAGGAGAATGATGTGATGGACAAGATCCATCCGTTAGCATAGCATAATGATCGTTCAGTTTTATGGCTATTGCTTTCTTCATGTCAAATACATATTCCTTCAACTATGAGATTATGCAACTCCTGAATACCGGAGGAATGCCTTGTGTGCTATCAAACCTCACAACATAACTGGGTGATTATAAAGATGCTCTACAGGTATCCCCGAAGGTGACTGTTGAGTTGGCATAAATCAAGATTAGGATTTGTCACTCTGAGTATCGGAGAGGTATCTCTAGGCCCTCTCGGTAATACACATCATAAGCTTGCAAGCAAACGAGTAAGGAGTTAGTCACGAGGAGATGTATTACAGAACAAGTAAAGAGACTTGCCGGTAATGAGATTGAATTATGTATGAAGATACCGACGATTGAATCTTGGGCAAGTAACATACCGATGGACAAAGGGAATTATGTATGTTGTCATAATAGTTCAACCGATAAAGATCTTTGTAGAATATGTAGGAGCCAATATGGGCATCCAGGTTCCGCTATTTGTTATTGACCGGAGAGGTGTCTCGGTCATGTCTACATAGTTATCGAACCCATAGGATCCACACACTTAACGTTCGATGATGATATAATATTATATGAGTTATGTGATTTGGTGATCGAATGTAGTTCGGAGTCCCAGATGAGATCAAGAACATGACAAGGAGTCTCAAAATGGTCGAGAGGTAAAGATTGATATATAGGACGTTGGTATTCATACACCGGAAGTGTTTCGGAGGGTACCGGGTACATATCGGATCACCGGAAGGGGTTCCGGGCACCCCCGGCTATACATGGCCATACCTCGGGCCGGGACGGGCTTCGGGCCGGGCCTAGCCAAGCCCGACGTAAAAAACCCAGGCCTGGGCCCGGCCCGGCCCAGCCATCGGGCCTGTTTTCTGGGCCCAAGCCCGGCCCGAACATGTAAAAGCCCGTCGGGCTTCGGGCCGGCCCGGCCCGACCTTCAAGAAAGTGCAAAAACGATGGGCCCGGGCCTGGCCCGGCCCGGCCTTCGGGCTGAAAATCTAGGCCCGAGCCCGGCCGGAGGCAGCATCAGGCCGGGCCGGGTCGGGCTTTTTCGGGCCGGGTCGGGCCAGGCCGGGCGTCCCATGGCCAGGTATACCCCCGACAAAAGATATGGGCCTTTTGGGCCAAGAGGGGAAACACACTAGCCACAAGGGGCTGGTGCGCCCCCCATACGAGCCGACCAAGGTGTTGAAGGAAAGGGGGAGGAGGAAAGGAAAGAAAGGGAATAGGATTCCCCCTTCCTTCCTCCCTCCTCTTTCCTTCCCCCTCCGATATATATGGCAGGGGGGTGGCTTGGGAGGAGCCCAAGTAGGATTCGGTCCTACTTGAGGCGCCTCCTGGCCTCTCCCCTCCCCCTCCCACCTATATATATGTGGGGGAGGGGCCTAGCACACCCCAGACAATTGTTTAGCCTTGTGCGGCGCCCCCTCCACCGTTTACACTCACGGTCATATTTTCATAGTGCTTAGGCGAAGCCCTGCAAGGATCACTTCACCGTCAGCACGCCATCATGTTGATGGAACTCATCTACTACCTCGACGTCTTGCTGGATCAAGAAGGCGGGGGACATCACCGAGCTGAACGTGTGCAGAACACGGAGGTGTCGTGCGTTTGGTACTTGATCGGTTGAAGTGCGAAGAAGTTCGACTACATCAACTGCGTTGAAAATCGCTTCTGCTTACGGTCTACGAGGGTACGTAGACACACTCTCCCCCTCGTTGCTATGCATCTTCATGGATAGATCATTGCGTGTGCGTAGAATTTTTTGTTTTCCATGCAATTATGACCAACATAGGCATAATATGTGAATCATAATTTTTAGTAATTTCAGCATTCTCAAATTATTTAGCTTTAGCAATTTATTCATAAAGAAATTCACCTAGTGGCATGATACGTCTCCAACATATCTATAATTTTTATTGTTCCATGCTATTATATTATCTGTTTTGGATGTTGTATATGCATTAATATGCTATTTTATATTTTGGGACTAACTTATTAACCCAGAGCCCGGTGCCAGTTTCTGTTTTCCCTTGTTTTTGAGTTTTATAGAAAAGGAATATCAAACGGAGTCCAAACGGAATAAAACTTTATGATGATTTTTCTTGGACCAGAAGACACACAAAGTACTTGAGGAGGAAGTCTGAAGAGTCCCGAGGACTTCACAAGGGTCCAGGGCGCACGCTAGGGGGGGCGCCCCTGGCTTGTGGGCCCCACAGGAGTCCTCCAAACCTAATTCTTGGCCTATAAGTTCAGAAATATTCCCAAACGACTAGAAGCGTCCACCAAGATACTTTTTCGCCACCATAACCTTCTGTACCCGTGAGATCCCATCTTGGGACCTTTTCCGGCACCCTGCCGGAGGGGGATTCGACCACGGAGGGCTTCTACATCGACCCTATTGCCTTTCTGATGAAGCGTGAGTAGTTTACCACAGACCTACAGGTCCATAGCAAGTAGCTAGATGGCTTCTTATCTCTCTTTGATCCTCAATACCATGTTCTCCTTGATGTTCTTGGAGATCTATCCAATGTATCTTGTTTTGCGGTGTGTTTGTCGAGATCCGATGAATTGTGGATTTATGATTAGATTATCTATGAATATTATGTGAATCTTCTCTGAATTCTTATATGCATGATTTGATATCTTTGTATTTCTCTTTGAATTATCGGTTTGATTTGGCCAACTAGATTGGTTCTTCTTGCAATGGGAGAGGTGCTTAGCTTTAGGTTCAATCTTGCGGTGTACTCACCCAGTGACAAAGTAGGGGTAGCGAGGAATGTATTTGTATTGTTGCCATCAAGGGTCAAAAGATGGGGTTTTCATCATATTGCTTGAGTTTATCCCTCTACAGCATGTCATCTTACTTAAGGCGTTACGGCCTTACCTGGTGAGCACAAGACACAAGGGCATGCCTGGGCGCGCCCCCCATGCACGCCCTGGTGGGTTGTGCTCCACCCAGCCCACCTCTAGTGCCCATCTTCTGGTATATAGGTCACTTTGACCTAGAAAAAAAATAAGGAGAGGACTTTCGGGACGGAGTGCCGCCATCTCGAAGCGGAACTTGGGCAGGAGCACTTTTGCCCTCCGGCGAAGCAAATCCGCCGAGGGGACTTCCCTCCCGAAGGGGGAAATCATCATCATCATCATCACCAACAACTCTCCCATCTTGGGGAGGGCAATCTCCATCAACATATTCAACAACACCATCTCCTCTCAAACCCTAGTTCATCTCTTGTGTTCAATCTTTGTACCGGAACTATAGATTGGTGCTTGTGGGTGACTTGTAGTGTTGATTACATCTTGTAGTTGATTACTATATATTTTATTTGGTGGAAGATTATATGTTCAGATCCAATATGCTATCTAATACCCCTCTGATCTTGACCATGATTATCATTTGTGAGTAGTTACTTTTGTTCTTAAGGTCACGAGAGAAATCATGTTGCAAGTAATCATGTGAACTTGATATGTGTTCGATATTTTGATAGTATGTATGTTGTGATTCCCTTAGTGGTGTCATGTGAACGTCGACTACATGACACTTCACCATATTTAGGCCTAAGGAAATGCATTGCGGAGTAGTAATTAGATGATGGGTTGCGAGAGTGGCAGAATCTTAAACCCTAGTTTATGCGCTATTCCGTAAGGGACCGATTGGATCCAAAAGTTTAATGTTGTGGTTAGAATCTATTCTTAATATGTTTCTCGTAGTTGCAGCTGCTTGCGAGGGGGTTAATCATAAGTAGGAGGTTTGTTCAAGTAAGAACAGAACCTAAGCACCGGTCCACCCACATATCAAATTATCAAAGTGGTGAACACGAATCAAACCAATATGATGAAAGTGACTAGATGAAATTCCCTTGTGCCCTCAAGAACGCTTTGCTTATTATAAGAGACCTTTTTTGCCTGTCCTTTGCCTCAAAAGGATTGGTCTACCTTGCTGCACTTTTGTTACTATTATCATTACTTGCTCGTTACAAATTATCTTGCTATCAAACTACTCCGTTACTTACAATTTTAGCACTTGCAGACATTACCTTGCTGAAAACCACTTGTCATTTCCTTCTGCTCCTTATTGGGTTTGACACTCTTACTTATCGAAAAGGCTACAATTGATCCCATATACTTGTGGGCCATCAAGGCTATTTTCTGGCGCCGTTGCTGGGGAGTGAAGCGCTCTTGGTAAGTGGAAATCGGTAAGGAAAAATTATTTTTATGTGCTGAAATTTATTGTCACTTGTTACTATGGAAAACAATCCTTTGAGGGGTTTGTTTGGGGTATCTTCACCTCGAACGGAACCACAATTAGTTACCCCTCAACCTAGTGCACCTACTGAAAATATTGAATATGAAATTTCTTTGGGTATGATAGAACAACCGCTAGCTAATCCTTATGCAGGAGATGGAACCGAACATCCTAATATGCACTTGATATATGTGGAAGAAATTTGTGGATTGTTTAAGCTTGCAGGTTTACCCAGAGATGAAGTTAAGAAGAAGGTTTTCCCTTTATCTTTGAAGGTAAAAGCATTGGCATGGTATAGGCTATGCGATGATATTGGATCTTGGAATTGGAATAGTTGAAATTGGAGTTTCACCAGAAAATTTATCCTATGCATCTAGTTCATCGTAATCGGAATTACATATATATATTTTGGCCTCGTGAAGGAGAAAGTATCACTTTATCTTGGGGGAGGCTTAAGTCAATGTTATATTCATGCCCCAATCATGAGCTCTTAAGAGAAATTATTATCCATAATTTTTATGCTCGGCTTTCTCATGATGATCAATCCATGCTTGATACTTCTTGTGCTGGTTCTTTTATGAAGAAAACTATTGAATTCCGGTGGGATCTTTTGGAAAGAATTGAACGCAACTCTGAAGACTGGGAACTCGATGAAGGTAAAGAGTCAGGTATTAAGCTCAAGTTTGATTGTGTTAAATATTTTATGAATATCGATGCTTTTCAAAAGTTTAGCACTAAATATGGACTTGACTCTGAGATAATAGCCTCTTTTTGTGAATCATTTGCTACTCATGTTGATCTCCCTAAGGGGAAGTGGTTTAAATATCACTCACCTATTAAAGAAGAAATTAAAGAATCGGTACTAGCTAAAGAGGAAACTATTATTTATAATGTTGATCCAGTTGTTCCTACTGCTTATATTGAGAAACCACCTTTCCCTGTTAGGATCAAGGAACATGCTAAAGTTTCAACTATGGTCAACAAAAGTTATATTAGAACACCTAAGCCTGATGAACAAATCAAAGTAGAACCTAGTGTTGCTATGGTTAAGGATATCCTGGAAGAAAATATACATGGGCATGTTATTTACTTTTGTGAAGAAGCTGCTAGAATTGCCAAACCCGATAAAAAGGATAAACATAGACCTGTTGTTGGCATGCCCGTCGTCTCAGTTAAAACAGGAGATCACTGTTATCATGGTTTATGTGACATAGGTGCTAGCATGAGTGCTATTCCCTTTACCTTATATCAAGAAATTTTGAATGATATAGCACCCGCAGAGATAGAAGATATAGATGTTACTATTAAAATTGCTAATAGAGATACTATATCACCAATTGGGATTGTTAGGGATGTTGAAGTCTTGTGTGGGAAAATAAAATACCCTACTGATTTTCTTGTTCTTGGTTCCCCACAAGAAGATTTTTGTCCCATTATCTTTCGTAGAACTTTCTTGAACACCGTTAATGCTAAAATAGATTGTGAGAAACAAACCGTCGGTGTTAGCTTTGGTGATGAGTCTCATGAGTTTAATTTTTCCAAGTTTAGTAGAAAACCTCATAAAAAATAATTGCCTAGTAAGGATGAAATAATTGGTCTTGCTTCTATTGATGTGCCTCCTACTAATCCTCTAGAACAATATCCGCTAGACCATGAAAATGATTTACATATGCATGAAAGAAATGAAATAGATAAGATTTTCTTTGAACAACGTCCTCTGCTTAAACACAATTTGCCTATTGAAACTCTAGGAGGTCCTCCTCCACCTAAAGGTCCTTTGAATTAAAACAATTGCCATACACTTTTAAATATGCTTATCTTGATGAGAAGAAGATATATCCTGTTATTATTACTGCTAATCGTTAAGAACATGAAGAAGAGAGATTATTGAAAGTTCTAAGGAAGCACTGAGCTGCTATTGGATATACTCTTGATGATTTAAAGGGCATTAGTCCCACTCTATGTCGGCACAAGATTAATATGGAACCTGATGCTAAACCCGTTGTTGATCATCAACGTCGGTTAAATCCGAAGATCAAGGAAGTGGTAAGAACAGAAATATTAAAACTTCTGGAAGCAAGTATAATCTATCCTATAGCTGATAGTAGATGGGTAAGTCATGTTCATTGTGTCCCTAAGAAAGGAGGTATTACCGTTATTCCTAATGATAAGAATGAACTTATTCCACAAAGACTTGTTACATGCTATAGAATGGTAATTGATTTTAGAAAATTAAACAAAGCAACTAGAAAAGATCATTACCCTCTGCCTTTTATTGATCAAATGCTAGAAATATTATCTAAGCACACACATTTTTTGCTTCCTTGATGGATACTCTGATTTTTCACAAATACCCGTTTCTCAACCTGATCAAGAAAAGACCACTTTCACTTGTCCCTTGGAACTTATGCTTATAGACATATGCCTTTTGGTTTCTGCAATGCACCTGCTACCTTGCAAAGATGTATGGCTGCTATATTTTCTGACTTTATTGAAAAGATTGTTGAGGTTTTCATGGATGACTTCTCTATTTATGGGAAGTCTTTTGATAATTGTTTAAGCTTGATCAAGTTTTGCAGAGATGTGAACAAACAAATCTTGTCTTGAATTGGGAGAAGTGCCACTTTATGGTTAATGAAGGCATTGTCTTGGGTCATAAAATTTCTGAAAGAGCTATTGTAGTAGACAAAGCTAAGGTTGATGCATTTGAGAAAATGCCATGCCTAAAGATATAAAAGGTATTCGTAGTTTCTTAGGTCATGTTGGTTTCTATAGGAGATTTATCAAAGACTTCTCTAAAATTTCTAGGCCTCTTACGAATCTTTTGCAAAAGGATGTTCCTTTTTTTTTGATGATGATTGTTTAGAAGCCTTTGAAACACGCAAGAAAGCCTTAATTTCCGCAACTATTGTTCAACCACCTGATTGGAACTTGCCTTTTGAAATTATATGTGATGCTAGTGATTATGCAGTTGGTGTTGTTCTAGGACAAAGGGTTGATAAGAAACTAAATGTTATTCATTATGCTAGTAAAACTCTAGACAGTGCTCAAAGAAATTATGCTACTACTGAAAAAAAATTCTAGTAGTGGTGTTTGGTTGTGATAAATTTAGATCTTACATTGTTGATTCAAAAGTAATTGTTCACACCGACCATGCTTCTATTAAATATCTTATGGAAAAGAAAGATGCTAAACCTAGGCTTATTCGATGGGTTCTCTTGCTACAAGAATTTGATTTACATATCACTGATAGAAAGGGAGCAGAGAACCCCGTAGTTGATAACTTGTCTAGGTTGGAGAATGTCCTTGATGACCCACTACCTATTGATGATAGTTTTCTTGATGAGCAGTTAGCTGCAATAAATGTTTCTCATAACACTCCTTGGTATGTTGACTATGCTAATTACATTGTTGCTAAATATTTACGACCTAGCTTTACATACCAACAAAAGAAGAAATTCTTCTACGATTTAAGACATTACTTTTGGGATGACCCACATCTTTATAAAGAAGGAGTAGATGGTATTATTAGACATTGTGTACCTGAGCATGAACAAGGACAAATCCTACGGAAATGTCACTCTGAAGCTTACGGAGGGCATAATGCGGGAGATAGAACTGCTCACAAGGTATTGCAGTCTAGTTTTATTGGCCTACTGAAAGATCGAGGATGTCGCCTAGAGGGGGGTGAATAGGCTCTTTAAAATAATTACAGTTTAGGCTTGAACAAATGCAGAATAAACCTAGCGGTTAATTTGTCAAGCACAAAACCTACAACAACTAGGCTCACCTACGTGCACCAACAACTTATGCTAAGCAAGATGAACAACTATGTGATGGCAAGATATATAACGAGAAACAATATGGCTACCACAAAGTAAAGTGCATAAGTAAAGGGCTCGGGTAAGAGACAACCGAGGCACGCGGAGACGATGATGTATCCCCAAGTTCACACCCTTGCGGATGCTAATCTCCGCTTGGAGCGGTGTGGAGGCATAATGCTCCCCAAGTAGCCACTAGGGCCACTGTAATCTCCTCACGCCCTCGCACAATGCAAGATGTCGTGATTCCACTAAGGGACCCTTGAGGGTTGTCACCGAACCCGTATAAATGGCTACCCTTGGGACGGTCACCGAACCCGTACACTTTGGAAACCCTTGGGGGCGGTCACCGGTACCCGTCAAATTGCTCGGGGTGATCTCCACAACATAACTGGAGACCCCAACGCTTGCCCGGAGCTTTACACCACAATATTGAGCTCCAAACACCACCAACCGTCTAGGACGCCCAAGCAACCAAGAGGAACAAGCTCAAGGGTACTAAGCACCCAAGAGTAATAAGCTTATCAACTTGTAACTTCCACGTATCACCGTGGAGAACTCAAACCGATGCACCAAATGCAATGTCAAGGGCACACAGAGTGCCCAAGTCCTTCTCTCCCAAGTCCCACTAAAGCAACTAATGCTAGGGAGGAAAATGAGAGGAACAACAAGAAGGAGAACACCAAGAACTCCAAGTTCTAGATCCAAGGGGTTCCCCTCACATAGAGGAGAAAGTGATTGGTGGAAATGTGGATCTAGATCTCCTCTCCCCTTTTCCCCAAAACTAGCAAGAATCCATGGAGGGATTGAGAGATAGCAAGCTTGAAGAAGGTCAACAATGGGGGAAGAACACGAGCTCAAAGGATAAGGTTCATTGGGGAAGAAGACCCCCTTTTATAGGTGGGGAAAATCCAACTGTTATGCTCACAGCCCGCACAGAGCGGTACTACCGCTCATGGGAGCATTACTACTGCTAGGGCGGTGGAAGCTGTTTGAAAAACAATAGCAAGGAGGCAAAAGGCCGGTAGAACCGCTGGAGTGGTACTACCGCTCGTCCTCACGGTACTACCGCTAAGGGTAGCAGTACTACTGCTTTCGAGCGGTACTAAAAAATACATTCATGCCTACCATCGCTGGTCTTAAGACGAGCTTTTGGTCCGAAGCGGAAGTAGCCATGGAAGTTGCCGTGGTAGTACCGCTCCCAAGGGTGATAGTAAAAGATTACATCCCCTCCAAGCGGTAGTACCGCTCCCATGAGCGGCAGTACCGCTGCAGCCTTTTTAAGGATACCAAAACTGACACAACTTCTGCACACGGACTCCGAAATCAACGAAACCAAGTTTGTTGGAAAGATAGAGACAATGGATAACACAATCTTGAAAGAAATAACAATAAGAAGGAAATTAGAAAAGGACCATAAGAAAATGGTGAGAACCCTTCCTCGAATAAGACCGGTAAAACCTCCAACACCGAAAACGCAATAGAAGAAGCATGTGAACTCCGTTTTCGATGAACTTGAGCTTGTCAAGAAGATGACCATAAGCTCCAAATCTCGCAATGAGAAAACCAAACAAGAACCTAGAAGATGATGCAAGCATGCGATGGTTTGAGCTCTCTTCAAACAATATGATCAAGCTACTCACTTGAGAGCCCCCCTTGATAGTACGACAATCGATCCTATAACCCGGTCTCCAAACTACCACCATGAGAACGGTAAAATAGAGAACCTATCAAGGCCAAAACTTTGCCTTGCATAAAGTCCACTTGAGCTAGATGTAGACGATCTTGACTTCCTCAAGTTCGACCACCTTTCTTGATTGCGTTGGCTCGGTGAAGACTAGTAGATTGCTCGCCCATACTCCACTATGGGTGAGCCACTCTTTGGCACATCATCAAAAGTCCATTTCACCACAATGGACGTCAATCTTCAAGCACTTGATCTCTTCATGATGCATCACTTGAACGTGCATACCACAACCTAACCCCACAAAGAACTCTCACGAAGACCATGGGTTAGTACACAGAGCGTAGTTGACAAAGCTTACCATACCATGGGATCACTTGATCCCTCTCGGTACATATTCTGCGCTCTCTGTGTTGATCAACTTGATTCACTCTTTGACTTAGTCTTGATCAACCACTGACATGACCATTCTTTAGGTAATTCCTTGAATAGCACCTTGGTCATCACAAACTCTCATTGAAACTAACAAATGGATTCCATGAAAAGCCTATGGACAAATTCTTCAAATATAACTCAAGGCAACCATTAGTCCATAGAGATTGTCATTAATTACCAAAACCAAACATGGGGGCACCGCATGTTCTTTCACCTACTCTTTTCAAGGATGCTCGTAAGTTCGTCTTATCTTGTGATGAATGTCACAGAATAGGTAATATCGGTAAGCGTCAAGAAATGCCTATGAATTATTCACTTGTTGTTGAACCATTTGATGTTTGGGGTCTTGATTACATGGGGCCTTTTCCTTCCTCTAACGGGTATACACATATTTTGGTTGCTGTTGATTATGTTACTAAGTGGGTAGAAGCTATTCCAACTAGTAGTGTTGATCACAACACCTCTATTAAAATGCTTAAGTAAGTTATTTTCCCAAGGTTTGGAGTCTCTAGATATTTAATGACTGATGGTGGATCACACTTTATTCATGGTTCTTTCCGTAAAATGCTTGCCAAGTATGATGTTAACCATAGAATTGCATCACCTTATCATCCTCAGTCTAGTGGTCAGGTTGAACTTAGCAATAGTGAAATAAAATTAATGTTGCAAAAGACTGTCAATAGGTCCCGGAAGAATTGGTCTAAGAAATTAGATGATGCAATTTGGGCATAAAAATCCTATGGGTATGTCTCCTTATAAAATGATTTATGGAAAAGCTTGTCATTTGCCTCTTGAGTTAGAACATAAACCTTATTGGGATATCAAAGAACTAAACTATGATTTTAAACTTGCTGGTGAAAAGAGGTTATTTGATATTAGCTCATTAGATGAATGGAGAACCCAAGCTTATGAAAATGCCAAGTTATTTAAGGAAAAAGTTAAAAGATGACATGATAAAAGAATCTAAAAGCGTGAGTTCGAAGTTGGAGAATTTGCTTTTTTGTAAAACTCTCATTTCAGATTCTTTGCAGGAAAACTCCTTTCCAAATGGGAAGGACCCTATGTTATCGAGGAGGTTTATCGGTCTGGAGCTATCAAAATAAACAATGCCGAAGGTACTAACCCGAAGGTTGTTAATGGGCAATGAATAAAACATTATATCTTAGGTACGCCCATTAATGTTGAAAGTAATATTATCCAAACTATGACACCGGAAGAACACATAAAAGAGACCTTCCGGAATACTCCAGAATCATGAAAAAGAGGAGGTATGTGATACGGTAAGTAAACGGACTCCGAAAAATCTGCAAAAATATTTTCTGTCCGTTTTGGAAAATAACAAAAATTAGGAAAATAAGAAACAACCAGGAAGGTCAACTTGGTGGGCACAAGACACCAGGGCGCGCCTGCTGATAACCCACAAGTGTAGGGGATCGCAACAACTTTCGAGGGTAAAGTATTCAACCCAAATTTATTGATTCGACACCAGGGGAGCCAAAGAATATTCTTGAGTATTAGCAGTTGAGTTGTCAATTCAACCACACCTGGATAACTTAGCATTTGCAGCAAAGTATTTAGTACCAAAGTAGTATGATAATAAAGGTAACGGTAGCAAAAGTAATATTTTTGGGTTTTGTAGTGATTGTAACAATAGCAACGGAAAAGTAAATAAGCGAAGAACAATATGTGAAAAGCTCATAGGAAATGGATCAATGGTGGGTAATTATGCTGGATGCGATTCCTCATGTAATTGCTATAACATAGGGTGACACAGAACTAGCTCCAGTTCATCAATGTAATGTAGGCATGTATTCCGTAAATAGTCATACATGCTTATGGAAAAGAACTTGCATGACATCTTTTGTCCTACCCTCCCGTGGCAGCGGGGTCCTAGCGGAAACTAAGGGATATTAAGGCCTCCTTTTAATAGAGAACCAGAACAAAGCATTAGCACATAGTGAATACAAGAACTCCTCAAACTACGGTCATCACCGAGAAGTATCCCAATTATTGTCACTTCGGGGTTGTCGGATCATAACACATAATAGGTGACTATTGAAGGAAATATGCCCTAGAGGCAATAATAAAGTTATTATTTATTTCCTTATAATCATGATAAATGTTTATTATTCATGCTAGAATTGTATTTATCGGAAACATAATACATGTGTGAATACATAGACAAACAGAGTGTCACTAGTATGCCTCTACTTAACTAGCTCGTTAATCAAAGATGGTTAAGTTTCCTAACCATGAACAATGAGTTGTTATTTGATTAACGAGGTCACATCATTAGTAGAATGATCTGATTGACATGACCCATTCCATTAGCTTAGCACCCGATCGTTTAGTATGTTGCTATTGCTTTCTTCATGACTTATACATGTTCCTATGACTATGAGATTATGCAACTCCCGTTTACCGGAGGAACACTTTGGGTACTACCAAACGTCACAACATAACTGGGTGATTATAAAGGAGTACTACAGGTGTCTCCAATGGTCGATGTTGGGTTGGCGTATTTCGAGATTAGGATTTGTCACTCCGATTGTCGGAGAGGTATCTCTGGGCCCTCTCGGTAATACACATCACATAAGCCTTGCAAGCATTACAACTAATATGTTAGTTGTGAGATGATGTATTACGGAACGAGTAAAGAGACTTGCCAGTAACGAGATTGAACTAGGTATTAGATACCGACGATCGAATCTCGGGCAAGTAACATACCGATGACAAAGGGAACAACGTATGTTGTTATGCGGTCTGACCGATAAAGATCTTCGTAGAATATGTAGGAGCCAATATGGGCATCCAGGTCCCGCTATTGGTTATTGACCGGAGACGTGTCTCGGTCATGTCTACATTGTTCTCGAACCCGTAGGGTCCGCACGCTTAAGGTTACGATGACAGTTATATTATGAGTTTATGCATTTTGATGTACCGAAGGTTGTTCGGAGTCCCGGATGTGATCACGGACATGACGAGGAGTCTCGAAATGGTCGAGACGTAAAGATTGATATATTGGAAGCCTATATTTGGATATCGAAAGTGTTCCGGGTGAAATCGGGATTTTACCGGAATACCGAGAGGGTTACCGGAACCCCCCGGGAGCTATTTGGGCCATAGTGGGCCTTAGTGGAAAAGAGAAGGGGCTGCCCTAGATGGGCTGCGCGCCACCCCCTAGTCCTATTAGGACTAGGAGAGGTGGCCGGCCCCCTCCTCCTCTTTTCCCCTCCGAGGAATCCTAGTTGGACTAGGATTGGAGGGGGAATCCTACTCCCAGAGGGAGTAGGACTCTCCTGCGCCTCCCCCCCTTGGCCGGCCAGCCTCCCCTCCTCTCCTCCTTTATATACGGAGGCAGGGGCACCTCTAAACACACAAGTTGACACAAGTTGATCCACGTGATCGATTCCTTAGCCGTGTGCGGTGCCCCCTGCCACCATATTCCTCGATAATACTGTAGCGGAGTTTAGGCGAAGCCCTGCTGCTGTAGTTCATCAAGATCGTCACCACGCCGTCGTGCTGACGAAACTCTTCCCCGACACTTTGCTGGATCGGAGTCCGGGGATCGTCATCGAGCTGAACGTGTGCTCGAACTCGGAGGTGCCGTAGTTTCGGTGCTTGATCGGTTGGATCGTGAAGACGTACGACTACTTCCTCTACGTCGTGTCATCGCTTCCGCAGTCGGTCTGCGTTGGGTACGTAGACAACACTCTCCTCTCGTTGCTATGCATCACATGATCCTGTGTGCGCGTAGGAAAATTTTTGAAATTACTACGAAACCTAACAAGAACATCCTAAAATACCTGAAAAGGACTAAGGATATGTTTCTCGTATATGGAGGTGACAAAGAGCTCACCGTAAAAGGTTACGTTGATGCAAGCTTTGACACTGATCCGGACGATTCTAAATCGCAAACCGGATACGTGTTTACATTAAACGGTGGAGCTGTCAGTTGGTGCAGTTCTAAACAAAGCGTTGTAGCGGGATCTACATGTGAAGCGGAATACATAGCTGCTTCGGAAGCAGCAAATGAAGGAGTCTGGATGAAGGAGTTCATATCCGATCTAGGTGTCATACCTAGTGCATCGGGTCCAATGAAAATCTTTTGTGACAATACTGGTGCAATTGCCTTGGCAAAGGAATCCAGATTTCACAAAAGGACCAAACACATCAAGAGACGCTTCAACTCCATCCGGGATCTAGTCCAGGTGGGAGACATAGAGATTTGCAAGATACATACGGATCTGAATGTTGCAGACCCATTGACTAAGCCTCTTCCACGAGCAAAACATGATCAGCACCAAGGCTCCATGGGTGTTAGAATCATTACAGTGTAATCTAGATTATTGACTCTAGTGCAAGTGGGAGACTGAAGGAAATATGCCCTAGAGGCAATAATAAAGTTATTATTTATTTCCTTATAATCATGATAAATGTTTATTATTCATGCTAGAATTGTATTTATCGGAAACATAATACATGTGTGAATACATAGACAAACAGAGTGTCACTAGTATGCCTCTACTTAACTAGCTCGTTAATCAAAGATGGTTAAGTTTCCTAACCATGAACAATGAGTTGTTATTTGATTAACGAGGTCACATCATTAGTAGAATGATCTGATTGACATGACCCATTCCATTAGCTTAGCACCCGATCGTTTAGTATGTTGCTATTGCTTTCTTCATGACTTATACATGTTCCTATGACTATGAGATTATGCAACTCCCGTTTACCGGAGGAACACTTTGGGTACTACCAAACGTCACAACGTAACTGGGTGATTATAAAGGAGTACTACAGGTGTCTCCAATGGTCGATGTTGGGTTGGCGTATTTCGAGATTAGGATTTGTCACTCCGATTGTCGGAGAGGTATCTCTGGGCCCTCTCGGTAATACACATCACATAAGCCTTGCAAGCATTACAACTAATATGTTAGTTGTGAGATGATGTATTACGGAACGAGTAAAGAGACTTGCCAGTAACGAGATTGAACTAGGTATTGGATACCGACGATCGAATCTCGGGCAAGTAACATACCGATGACAAAGGGAACAACGTATGTTGTTATGCGGTCTGACCGATAAAGATCTTCGTAGAATATGTAGGAGCCAATATGGGCATCCAGGTCCCGCTATTGGTTATTGACCGGAGACGTGTCTCGGTCATGTCTACATTGTTCTCGAACCCGTAGGGTCCGCACGCTTAAGGTTACGATGACAGTTATATTATGAGTTTATGCATTTTGATGTACCGAAGGTTGTTCGGAGTCCCGGATGTGATCACGGACATGACGAGGAGTCTCGAAATGGTCGAGACATAAAGATTGATATATTGGAAGTCTATGTTTGGACATCGGAAGTGTTCCGGGTGAAATCGGGATTTTACCGGGTTACCGGGAGGTTACCGGAACCCCCCGGGAGCCATATGGGCCATCATGGGCCTTAGTGGAAAGGAGAAAGGGGCAGCCCAAGGGGGCTGCGCGCCTCCCCCCTTCCCCTAGTCCTATTAGGACTAGGAGAGGTGGCCGGCCACCCCTCTCCCTCTTTCCCCCTTGGGAATCCTAGTTGGAATAGGATTGGAGGGGAGTCCTACTCCCGGTAGGAGTAGGACTCCTCCTGCGCCACCTCCTCCTGGCCGGCGCCTCCTCCCCCCTTGGCTCCTTTATATACGGAGGCAGGGGCACCTCTAAACACACAAGTTGACACAAGTTGATCCACGTGATCGATTCCTTAGCCGTGTGCGGTGCCCCCTGCCACCATATTCCTCGATAATACTGTAGCGGAGTTTAGGCGAAGCCCTGCTGCTGTAGTTCATCAAGATCGTCACCACGCCGTCGTGCTGACGAAACTCTTCCCCGACACTTTGCTGGATCGGAGTCCGGGGATCGTCATCGAGCTGAACGTGTGCTCGAACTCGGAGGTGCCGTAGTTTCGGTGCTTGATCGGTTGGATCGTGAAGACGTACGACTACTTCCTCTACGTCGTGTCATTGCTTCCGCAGTCGGTCTGCGTTGGGTACGTAGACAACACTCTCCTCTCGTTGCTATGCATCACATGATCCTGTGTGCGCGTAGGAAATTTTTTGAAATTACTACGAAACCCAACAGTGGCATCCGAGCCTAGGTTATTGATGTTGATGTTATATGCACGAGTAGAACACAAGTGAGTTGTGGACGATACAAGTCATACTGCCTACCAGCATGTCATATTTTGGTTCGGCGGTATTGTTGGACGAGACGACCCGGACCAACCTTACGCGTACGCTTACGCGAGACCGGTTCCCTCGACGTGCTTTGCACAGAGATGGCTTGCGGGCGACTGCCTCTCCAACTTTAGTTGAACCAAGTATGGCTACGCCCGGTCCTTGCGAAGGTTAAAACGGAGTCTATTTGACAAACTATCGTTGTGGTTTTGATGCGTAGGTGAGATTGGTTCTTACTTAAGCCCGTAGCAGCCACGTAAAACATGCAACAACAAAGTAGAGGACGTCTAACTTGTTTTTGCAGGGCATGTTGTGATGTGATATGGTCAAGGCATGATGCTGAATTTTATTGTATGAGATGATCATGTTTTGTAACCGAGTTATCGGCAACTGGCAGGAGCCATATGGTTGTCGCTTTATTGTATGCAATGCAATCGCGATGTAATGCTTTACTTTATTACTAAACGGTAGTGATAGTCGTGGAAGCATAAGATTGGCGGGACGACAACGATGCTACGATGGAGATCAAGGTGTCGCGCCGGTGACGATGGTGATCATGACGGTGCTTCGGAGATGGAGATCACAAGCACGAGATGATGATGGCCATATCATATCACTTATATTGATTGCATGTGATGTTTATCTTTTTATGCATCTTATCTTGCTTTGATTGACGGTAGCATTATAAGATGATCTCTCATTAAATTATCAAGAAGTGTTCTCCCTGAGTATGCACCGTTGCCAAAGTTCGTCGTGCCCAGACACCACGTGATGATCGGGTGTGATAAGCTCTACGTCCATCTACAACGGGTGCAAGCCAGTTTTTGCACACGCAGAATACTCAGGTTAAACTTGACGAGCCTAGCATATGCAGATATGGCCTCGGAACACGGAGACCGAAAGGTCGAGCGTGAATCATATAGTAGATATGATCAACATAACGATGTTCACCATTGAAAACTACTCCATCTCACGTGATGATCGGTTATGGTTTAGTTGATTTGGATCACGTAATCACTTAGAGGATTAGAGGGATGTCTATCTAAGTGGGAGTTCTTAAGTAATATGATTAATTGAACTTAAATTTATCATGAACTTAGTACCTGATAGTATCTTGCTTGTTTATGTTGATTGTAGATAGATGGCTCGTGCTGTTGTTCCGTTGAATTTTAATGCGTTCCTTGAGAAAGCAAAGTTGAAAGATGATGGTAGCAATTACACGGACTGGGTCCGTAACTTGAGGATTATCCTCATTGCTGCACAGAAGAATTACGTCCTGGAAGCACCGCTGGGTGCCAGGCCTGCTGCTGGAGCAACGCCAGATGTTATGAACGTCTGGCAGAGCAAAGCTGATGACTACTCGATAGTTCAGTGTGCCATGCTTTACGGCTTAGAATCGGGACTTCAACGACGTTTTGAACGTCATGGAGCATATGAGATGTTCCAGGAGTTGAAGTTAATATTTCAAGCAAATGCCCGGATTGAGAGATATGAAGTCTCCAATAAGTTCTATAGCTGCAAGATGGAGGAGAACAGTTCTGTCAGTGAGCATATACTCAAAATGTCTGGGTATAATAATCACTTGATTCAATTGGGAGTTAATCTTCCGGATGATTGCGTCATCGACAGAATTCTCCAATCACTGCCACCAAGCTACAAGAGCTTCGTAATGAACTATAATATGCAAGGGATGAACAAGACTATTCCCGAGCTCTTCGCAATGCTGAAAGCTGCGGAGGTAGAAATCAAGAAGGAGCATCAAGTGTTGATGGTTAACAAGACCACTAGTTTCAAGAAAAAGGGCAAAGGGAAGAAAAAGGGGAACTTCAAGAAGAACGGCAAACAAGTTGCTGCTCAAGAGAAGAAACCTAAGTCTGGACCTAAGCCTGAAACTGAGTGCTTCTACTGCAAGCAGACTGGTCACTGGAAGCGGAACTGCCCCAAGTATTTGGCGGATAAGAAGGATGGCAAGGTGAACAAAGGTATATGTGATATACATGTTATTGATGTGTACCTTACTAGAGCTCGCAGTAGCACCTGGGTATTTGATACTGGTTCTGTTGCTAATATTTGCAACTCGAAACAGGGACTACAGAATAAGCGGGCACTGGCAAAGGACGAGGTGACGATGCGCGTGGGAAACGGTTCCAAAGTCGATGTGATCGCAGTCGGCACGCTACCTCTACATCTACCTTCGGGATTAATATTAGACCTAAGTAATTGTTATTTGGTGCCAGCGTTGAGCATGAACATTATATCTGGATCTTGTTTAATGCGAGACGGTTATTCATTTAAATCAGAGAATAATGGTTGTTCTATTTATATGAGTAATATCTTTTATGGTCATGCACCCTTGAAGAGTGGTCTATTTTTATTAAATCTCGATAGTAGTAATACACATATTCATAATGTTGAAGCCAAAAGATGCAGAGTTGATAATGAAAGTGCAACTTATTTGTGGCACTGTCGTTTAGGTCATATCGGTATAAAGCGCATGAAGAAACTCCATACCGATGGACTTTTGGAACCACTTGATTATGAATCACTTGGTACTTGCGAACCGTGCCTCTTGGGCAAGATGACTAAAACACCGTTCTCCGGTACTATGGAGAGAGCAACAGATTTGTTGGAAATCATACATACCGATGTATGTGGCCCGATGAATATTGAGGCTCGTGGCGGATATCGTTATTTTCTCACCTTCACAGATGATTTAAGCAGATATGGGTATATTTACTTAATGAAACATAAGTCTGAAACATTTGAAAAGTTCAAAGAATTTCAGAGTGAAGTTGAAAATCATCGTAACAAGAAAATAAAGTTTCTACGATCTGATCGTGGAGGAGAATATTTGAGTTACGAGTTTGGCGTACATTTGAAAAACTGTGGAATAGTTTCGCAACTCACGCCACCCGGAACACCACAGCGTAATGGTGTGTCCGAACGTCGTAATCGTACTTTACTAGATATGGTGCGATCTATGATGTCTCTTACTGATTTACCGCTATCATTTTGGGGATATGCTTTAGAGACGGCCGCATTCACGTTAAATAGGGCACCATCAAAATCCGTTGAGACAACGCCTTATGAACTGTGGTTTGGCAAGAAACCAAAGTTGTCGTTTCTTAAAGTTTGGGGCTGCGATGCTTATGTGAAAAAGCTTCAACCTGATAAGCTCGAACCCAAATCGGAGAAATGTGTCTTCATAGGATACCCAAAGGAAACTGTTGGGTACACCTTCTATCACAGATCCGAAGGCAAAACATTCGTTGCTAAGAATGGATCATTTCTAGAGAAGGAGTTTCTCTCGAAAGAAGTGAGTGGGAGGAAAGTAGAACTTGACGAGGTAACTGTACCTGCTCCCTTACTGGAAAGTAGTTCATCACAGAAAACTGTTTCAGTGACACCTACACCAGTTAGTGAGGAAGCCAATGATAATGATCATGAAACTTCAGATCAAGATACTACTGAACCGCGTAGATCAACCAGAGTAAGATCCGCACCAGAGTGGTACGGTAATCCTGTTCTGGAGGTCATGCTACTAGATCATGATGAACCTACGAACTATGAAGAAGCGATGGTGAGCCCAGATTCCGTAAAGTGGCTTGAAGCCATGAAATCTGAGATGGGATCCATGTATGAGAACAAAGTATGGACTTTGGTTGACTTGCCCGATGATCGGCAAGCAATTGAGAATAAATGGATTTTTAAGAAGAAGACTGACGCTGATGGTAATGTTACTGTCTACAAAGCTCGACTTGTCGCAAAAGGTTTTCGGCAAGTTCAAGGAATTGACTACGATGAGACCTTCTCACCCGTAGCGATGCTTAAGTCCGTCCGAATCATGTTAGCAATTGCCGCATTTTATGATTATGAAATTTGGCAAATGGATGTCAAAACTGCATTCCTAAATGGATTTCTGGAAGAAGAGTTGTATATGATGCAACCAGAAGGTTTTGTCGATCCAAAGGGAGCTAACAAAGTGTGCAAGCTCCAGCGATCCATTTATGGACTGGTGCAAGCCTCTCGGAGTTGGAATAAACGTTTTGATAGTGTGATCAAAGCATTTGGTTTTATACAGACTTTCGGAGAAGCCTGTATTTACAAGAAAGTGAGTGGGAGCTCTGTAGCATTTCTGATATTATATGTGGATGACATATTACTGATTGGAAATGATATAGAATTTCTGGATAGCATAAAGGGATACTTGAATAAAAGTTTTTCAATGAAAGACCTCGGTGAAGCTGCTTACATATTAGGCATTAAGATCTATAGAGATAGATCAAGACGCTTAATTGGACTTTCACAAAGCACATACCTTGACAAAATTTTGAAGAAATTCAAAATGGATCAAGCAAAGAAAGGGTTCTTGCCTGTGTTACAAGGTGTGAAATTGAGTAAGACTCAATGCCCGACCACTGCAGAAGATAGAGAGAATATGAAAGATGTTCCCTATGCATCAGCCATAGGCTCTATCATGTATGCAATGCTGTGTACCAGACCTGATGTGTGCCTTGCTATAAGTTTAGCAGGGAGGTACCAAAGTAATCCAGGAATGGATCACTGGACAGCGGTCAAGAACATCCTGAAATACCTGAAAAGGACTAAGGATATGTTTCTCGTATATGGAAGTGACAAAGAGCTCATCGTAAAAGGTTACGTTGATGCAAGCTTTGACACTGATCCGGACGATTCTAAATCGCAAACCGGATACGTGTTTACATTAAACGGTGGAGCTGTCAGTTGGTGCAGTTCCAAACAAAGCGTTGTAGCGGGATCTACATGTGAAGCGGAATACATAGCTGCTTCGGAAGCAGCAAATGAAGGAGTCTGGATGAAGGAGTTCATATCCGATCTAGGTGTCATACCTAGTGCATCGGGTCCAATGAAAATCTTTTGTGACAATACTGGTGCAATTGCCTTGGCAAAGGAATCCAGATTTCACAAAAGGACCAAACACATCAAGAGACGCTTCAACTCCATCCGGGATCTAGTCCAGGTGGGAGACATAGAGATTTGCAAGATACATACGGATCTGAATGTTGCAGACCCGTTGACTAAGCCTCTTCCACGAGCAAAACATGATCAGCACCAAAGCTCCATGGGTGTAAGATTCATTACAGTGTAATCTAGATTATTGACTCTAGTGCAAGTGGGAGACTGAAGGAAATATGCCCTAGAGGCAATAATAAAGTTATTATTTATTTCCTTATAATCATGATAAATGTTTATTATTCATGCTAGAATTGTATTTACCGGAAACATAATACATGTGTGAATACATAGACAAACAGAGTGTCACTAGTATGCCTCTACTTGACTAGCTCGTTAATCAAAGATGGTTAAGTTTCCTAACCATGAACAATGAGTTGTTATTTGATTAACGAGGTCACATCATTAGTAGAATGATCTGATTGACATGACCCATTCCATTAGCTTAGCACCCGATCGTTTAGTATGTTGCTATTGCTTTCTTCATGACTTATACATGTTCCTATGACTATGAGATTATGCAACTCCCGTTTACCGGAGGAACACTTTGGGTACTACCAAACGTCACAACGTAACTGGGTGATTATAAAGGAGTACTACAGGTGTCTCCAATGGTCGATGTTGGGTTGGCGTATTTCGAGATTAGGATTTGTCACTCCGATTGTCGGAGAGGTATCTCTGGGCCCTCTCGGTAATACACATCACATAAGCCTTGCAAGCATTACAACTAATATGTTAGTTGTGAGATGATGTATTACGGAACGAGTAAAGAGACTTGCCAGTAACGAGATTGAACTAGGTATTGGATACCGACGATCGAATCTCGGGCAAGTAACATACCGATGACAAAGGGAACAACGTATGTTGTTATGCGGTCTGACCGATAAAGATCTTCGTAGAATATGTAGGAGCCAATATGGGCATCCAGGTCCCGCTATTGGTTATTGACCGGAGACGTGTCTCGGTCATGTCTACATTGTTCTCGAACCCGTAGGGTCCGCACGCTTAAGGTTACGATGACAGTTATATTATGAGTTTATGCATTTTGATGTACCGAAGGTTGTTCGGAGTCCCGGATGTGATCACGGACATGACGAGGAGTCTCGAAATGGTCGAGACATAAAGATTGATATATTGGAAGTCTATGTTTGGACATCGGAAGTGTTCCGGGTGAAATCGGGATTTTACCGGGTTACCGGGAGGTTACCGGAACCCCCCGGGAGCCATATGGGCCATCATGGGCCTTAGTGGAAAGGAGAAAGGGGCAGCCCAAGGGGGCTGCGCGCCTCCCCCCTTCCCCTAGTCCTATTAGGACTAGGAGAGGTGGCCGGCCACCCCTCTCCCTCTTTCCCCCTTGGGAATCCTAGTTGGAATAGGATTGGAGGGGAGTCCTACTCCCGGTAGGAGTAGGACTCCTCCTGCGCCACCTCCTCCTGGCCGGCGCCTCCTCCCCCCTTGGCTCCTTTATATACGGAGGCAGGGGCACCTCTAAACACACAAGTTGACACAAGTTGATCCACGTGATCGATTCCTTAGCCGTGTGCGGTGCCCCCTGCCACCATATTCCTCGATAATACTGTAGCGGAGTTTAGGCGAAGCCCTGCTGCTGTAGTTCATCAAGATCGTCACCACGCCGTCGTGCTGACGAAACTCTTCCCCGACACTTTGCTGGATCGGAGTCCGGGGATCGTCATCGAGCTGAACGTGTGCTCGAACTCGGAGGTGCCGTAGTTTCGGTGCTTGATCGGTTGGATCGTGAAGACGTACGACTACTTCCTCTACGTCGTGTCATTGCTTCCGCAGTCGGTCTGCGTTGGGTACGTAGACAACACTCTCCTCTCGTTGCTATGCATCACATGATCCTGTGTGCGCGTAGGAAAATTTTTGAAATTACTACGAAACCCAACAACTATAGACTTGCAAGATGGGATCAAGAACACACATATATTCATGAAAACATAATAGGTTCAGATCTGAAATCATGGCACTCGGGCCCTAGTGATAAGCATTAAGCATAGCAAAGTCATAGCAACATCAATCTCAGAACATAGTGGATACTAGGGATCAAACCCTAACAAAACTAACTTGATTACATGGTAAATCTCATCCAACCCATCACAGTCCAGCAAGCCTACGATGGAATTACTCATGCACGGCGGTGAGTATCATGAAATTGGTGATGGAGGATGGTTGATGATGACGACGGTGATGAATCCCCCTCTCCGGAGCCCCGAACGGACTCCAGATCAGCCCTCCCGAGAGAGATTAGGGCTTGGCGGGGGCTTCGTATCGTAAAACGCAATGAAACTTTCTCTCTGATTTTTTTCTCCCCGAAAGTGAATATATGGAGTTGGAGTTGAGGTCGATGGAGGTCCAGGGGGCCCACGAGACAGGGGGCGCGCCCAGGGGGAGGGGGCGCGCCCCCCACCCTCGTGGACAGGGTGTGGGCCCCCTGGTCTTGATTCTTTCGCCAGTATTTTTTATATTTTCCAAAAAGTGTCTCCGTGGATTTTTAGGACATTCCGTGAACTTTTGCTTTCTACACATAAAACAACATCATGGCAGTTCTGCTGAAAACAGGATCAGTCCGGGTTAGTTTCATTCAAATCATGCAAGTTAGAGTCCAAAACAAGGGCAAAAGTGTTTGGAAAAGTAGATACGTTGGAGACGTATCAACTCCCCCAAGCTTAAACCTTTGCTTGTCCTCAAGCAATTCAGTTGATAAACTGAAAGTGATAAAGAAAAACTTTTACAAATTCTGTTTGCTCTTGTTGTTGTAGACATGCAAAGCCATCATTCAGGTTTCAGCAAATATTATGAACTAACCATACTCACAATAACACATAGGTCTCACAATTACTCATATCAATAGCATAATCAGCTAGCGAGCCATAATAATAAAACTCGGATGACAACACTTTCTCAAAACAATCATAACATGATATAACAAAATGGTATCTCGCTAGCCCTTTCTGAGACTGCAAAACATAAATGCAGAGCACCTTTAAAGATCAAGGACTGACTAAACATTGTAATTCATGGTAAAAGAGATCCAGTCAAGTCATACCCAATATAATCCAATAGTAATGAATGCAAATGATAGTGTGGTCTCCAGCAGGTGCTTTTTAATAAGGGTGAGGACTCAACATAAAAGTAAATAGATAGGCCCTTCACAGAGGGAAGCAGGGATTTGTAGAGGTGCCAGAGCTCGATTTTAAAATAGAAATTGAATAACATTTTGAGCGGCATACTTTTGTTGTCAACGCAACAACTATGAGATGGCTATATCTTCCATACTACATGCATTATAGGCAGTTCCCAAACAGAATGGTAAAGGTTTATACTCCCCCAACCACCAACAAGCATCAATCCATGGCTTGCTCGAAACAACGAGTGCCTCCAACTAACAACAGCCCTGGGGGAGTTTTGTTTAATTATTTTGATTTGCTTTGATCTTTTTGGATCATGGGACTAGGCATCCCGGTTACCGGCCCTTTCTCGTGAATGAGGAGCGGAGTCCACTCCTCTTAAGAATAACCCACCTAGCATGGAAGATATAGGCAGCCGTAGTTGAAACATGAGCTGCTTGAGCATACAAAACAGAATTTCATTTGAAGGTTTGGAGTTTGGCACATACAAATTTACTCGGAACGGCAGGTAAATACCGCATATAGGAAGGTATGGTGGACTCATATGGAACAACTTTGGGGTTTAAGGAGTTCAGATGCACAAGCAGTATTCCCGCTTAGTACAGGTGAAGGCTAGCAAAAGACTGGGAAGCGACCAACTGAGAGAGCGACAACAGTCATAAGCATGCATTAAAATTAATTCACACCGAATACAAGCATGAGTAGGATATAATCCACCATGAACATAAATATCATGAAGGCTATGTTGATTTGTTTCAACTACATGCGTGAACATGTGCCAAGTCGAGTCACTCAATTCATTCAAAGGAGGATACCATCCCATCATACCACATCATAATCATTCTAATAGCATGCTGGCACGCAAGGTAAACCATTATAACTCATATCTAATCAAGCATGGCACAAGCAACTATAATCTCTAAATGTCATTGCAAATATGTTTACTTCATAATAAGCTGAATCAGAAACGATGAACTCATCATATTTACATAAACAAGAGAGTTCGAGTTCATACCAGCTTTTCTCATCTCAATAAGTCCATCATATATCGTCATTATTGCCTTTCACTTGCACGACCGAACGATGTGTATAATACTAATAGTGCACGTGCATTGGACTAAGCTGGAATCTGCAAGCATTCAACTCAAGAGAGAAGACAGGATAATATGGGCTCTAAGTTAAATAAACAATCATGCATATGAGAGCCACTAAACATTTTCAATATCGTCTTCTCGACCCCCAAAGGAAAGAAAAGAAAACTATTTACACGGGAAAGCTCCCAACAAGTAAGAAGAAGAACTAGAAATCTTTTTGGGTTTTCATTTTAATTCTACTACAAGCATGGAAATTAAACTAACTAATTTTTTTTGGTTTTTCTTAAGGTTTATCAAACACACAAGAAGAAAGCGAGAAAGAAAATTAAACTAACATGGACAATACAATGAAAGAGTATGAGCACCGACGACTAGTGTGTGAACATGAATGTAAAGTCGGTGAGAAATATGTACTCCCCCAAGCTTAGGCTTTTGGCCTAAGTTGGTCTAATACCAAGGACCGCCTGGCTGATATCCATAGGTGTAGTTGGGGTCGTACTGAGATGCAGTGGCAACCGCCTCCTGAGCTGCGGCATGTTGGCGAGCTGCCTCCGCTCTCCCTTCGTGTTCAGCTGCTTCCTCCCTGGTAACAACATATCTTCCTTTTGCCTAATAATCAAAAAGGAGAGGAGCAGGAAGAGTAACATGGACGATGTTGCGTCTGTCATAGATTAGTCGATAATGGAGGAATTGTTCATTCCTCCTAAGAAATTGATGATTGACCATAGTGTCATAATGTAAATAAGCAGGAGGTATCATCATATCCCCCTCTCGTGAGGCTATACCAAGATAATTAGCCACATGGGTTGCATAAATTCCTCCAAATAAATCTCCAGCTCTACCATTATTCTGCAACCTACGTGCATCTATTGCCCCTAGGTTATAACCTTTATAACCTAACACAGCACTCTTGAGGACACACAGATCAGGGACACACATGTGACATGCTTCATTTTTACTGTTAATGCATCTACCAATGAAGAGAGCAAAATAATGTATAGCAGGAAAATGAATGCTCCCTATGGTAGCTTGTGCTATGTCCCTGGATTATCCCATAGTAATACTAGCGAGGAAATCTCTAAATTCAGATTTGTGAGGATCATTAATATTACCCCACTGCGGAAGTTTGCAAGCAGTTGTAAACTCCTCTAGGTCCATTGTCGGTGTCAAAACCGGCGGATCTCGGGTAGGGGGTCCCGAACTGTGCGTCTAGGCGGATGGTAACAGGAGACAAGGGACACGATGTTTTTACCCAGGTTCGGGCCCTCTCGATGGAGGTAAAACCCTACTCCTACTTGATTGATATTGATGATATGGGTAGTACAAGAGTAGATCTACCACGAGATCAAGGAGGCTAAACCCTAGAAGCTAGCCTATGGTATGATTGTTGTTGTCCTATGGACTAAAACCCTCCGGTTTATATAGACACCGGAGAGGGCTAGGGTTACACAGAGTCGGTTACAATGGTAGGAGATTTACATATCCGTATTGCCAAGCTTGCCGTCCACGCCAAGGAAAGTCCCATCCAGACACGGGACGAAGTCTTCAATATTGTATCTTCATAGTCTTGGAGTCCGGCCAATGATAATAGTTCGGCTATCCGGACACCCCCTAGTCCAGGACTCCCTCAGTAGCCCCTGAACCAGGCTTCAATGACGACGAGTCCGGCGCGCATATTGTCTTCGGCATTGCAAGGCGGGTTCCTCCTCCGAATAATTCATAGAAGATTGTGAACACCAGGATAGTGTCCGGCTCTGCAAGATAAATTCCACATACCACCGTAGAGAGAATAACATTTACACAAGTTCAATCTGCTGACGTATTTCGCGGCGTGACGTCACGCCTCGGCCAAGCCTTTACTCGAATCGTTTTTATTATTCCACCTCAGCGTGTTTAGCGAAGCGGTTTCCTTGGCACGTCTTGTCGAAGCAGAGATCGTGTCCCCTTATTCCGGGATTCTCATCAATACGGACGTGGGTAACCCAACCGCGCCATTGATTGCGGCGCTTGGGAGATAAGCGAGTTTTACCAGGCTGGTGGGGACTCATAGTTTCATCCTCCCATATATAAGGGGATAAGGATCCACCTTTTTACCTACGCCTTCTTCCTCCTTTTCTTTATCCATCTCCGTGCACTCGAGCTCCAGCGCCCAAGTCCTCACATATCACCTCAACCTTCTCCAACCATGTCCGGAGCGGGAGGCAAGTGGATGGCCTCCTCCGTTACGGAGGGGCACATCAAGAAGCTGCGCAGCGCCGGATATTTGTCCACCGATATCGCGCACCGGCTCCCCGACGAGGGGCAGCTCATCCCCACCCCCGGGCCCCATGAGAGGGTGGTATTCCTTCCCCATTTCCTCCTGCACCGGGCTTCCCACTCCACCCCTTTGTCCGGGGGCTCATGTTCTACTATGGCCTGGATTTCCATGATCTAGCCTCGAATTTCATCCTCAACATCTCGGCGTTTATCCTCGTGTGCGAGGCCTTCCTCTGCATCCAGCCCCACTTCGGCTTGTGGCTAAAGACCTTTAATGTCAAGCCGAAGGTTGTGAAGGGCAGCCAAGCGGAGTGCGGAGGCGCCATGGTGGGCAAGATGCCCAACGTCACTTGGCTTGAGGGCGCCTTCGTGGAAACCATCAAAAGGTGGCAATCGGGGTGGTTCTACATCACCGAGCCGCGTGACCCTGAATGGGCAGCGGCCCCCGAATTCAGATCTGGCATCCCCATGTGGCTCACTTCCTGGAAAGAGAAGGGCCTGCTGTGGGGTAATTAGGAAGAGCTGACCGGACTCCTATCTTGTCTCCAAACCCTGGTGAACAAGAAGCTCAAGCTTGTCAACCTAATCCAGGTCATGCTCATCCGCCGGATTCTCCCCTGCCAACAGCGGGACTTCAACTTGTGGGAGTTTGATCCGGCACAGCACCAGACCTTGAGCGGGCTCTTCGACACTACGTACGAAGAGGCCTGGAAGGTGCTGTTCAAGGGCGCCGAAGCCCCCACATCCGCTACCGAGGATCACGGATTCAGCTCGCAGCGTCCGGCTGGCAAGGTAAGCCATGTTATCCTTTATGGGACACTTGCTTTTTATAGTTTGACTCTATGTGGGATCTAAACTCCCAATACCTTTAACAGGCCTGGCAGGAGATGTCCGGACAGGTTAACTGTCCGGCTCCCCTTCCAGAAGACCCAGCGGATGCCCGTTTGACAGGGCTGCTGGTCCCGGCGCCTTACGTGGTGCCGGAGAAGAAGGCCAAGAAGAAGGCCACGGGAATCCGGAGGAGTTCCCGGTGCCAGGTGTTATCGGATTCATCATACGATGACTCCGAGGCGGACTCCTCCCACGAGGATGAGGAGGAGAAGAAAGAGGCCTCTCCCCCAGCGGGGGAGAGAGGAAGAGGAAGGCATCCCCAACAAGGAAGGCCGAAGGGTCCAAGAAGGGAAGGACCCTTCCCCCGGACTGTTCCGCCAACGTTGGTGACGGCGACGAGGAGTGGCCCTCAAGGGCCAAGCCCCTGGCAAGATCGTAAGTATCCGGACTCCTGAATAACTCATAATTTTTCTTTTTGTCACATGGTGTCTTTCTGATGCCGCATACAACCCTGTAGTCCGCCCAAGGACGATCTTCCCGCTTCATCGAGCGGGTCCTTGGGTACGTCGGATGTGGATAGCACTTCACTTCCGACCGCCTCCTCCCCCCGTGACGCCGACGACGCCGAGGTGGGATCCTAGAAGGGGACCCACCAGGAGGAGGAGGCCCCGGAGGTGACGCAAGGCAACCTCTCGGACTTTGGACCGAACTCCGCACCGGAACCTGCAGTGGTTCCGGAGTCTCTTCGTAAGAAGGGAAAGACTATGACGCCGGCGGCCTCCGTCCAACCGGAGGCGCCGGATAACTTGCTGGAGGCGCTCAACGGCGCTTCCATCAAAGAGGAACACCGCACTGTCATGAGTGCGGTGATTCAGAAGGTTCAGCTCGCCAAAAGCGGGCTGACCGAAGCCTGCATCAGCCTTCTAACAGGCTTTGAGGTAAGAGTTTTAAGATATGTAAAATAGTATGCATAGACAGTAGCCCCTGATGCTCGGTTCGGTGCTCAGAAAGAAAAGCCGGACTGAGGATCTAAAAAGATATATGCAGGAGTCTTAACAAAAATATGTCAATATGGGAATGCAGGCTGCGCTGCTGACCTCTGCCGCACTGACTGCGGAGGTCAATGCCTTAAAGCAGAGCCTCGAGCGGTCTGAGAGCAAGCTCGGCCGTGCCAAGAAGCAGCTCGAGGACAAGGAAGGTGAGTAACACCTTATTAAAGTTGTACCTTACAGAAAAGGATTTGGTTGCAAGATGAATGACAAGGATAACATGGGTACTCCAGGGGCTATGAACGAGGTGGCGACCCTGAAGGAGGCGGTGTCCGTGGCCGAACGCAATGCGGCCGCGGAACGTGCCAAGCGAGAGAAGCAGGACGCGCGGGTGGCGGAGGTACGGCAAGAGCTCCAGGCTCTCGTGGAAAAACACGAGAGTTTGGAGCGTGACTCGAAGACTCGAGAGTCCGAGCTTGCGTCGGCTCTTGAGAGTGCCAAAGCCACTAAGGACGAAGCCCACAAGGCCCTCCAGGAAATCGAGGCATTGAAGAAAATAGCGGCGGGTAAGGCATTCTTTATGCAAAGCATGCATGTAAAAGTGAATTACCTGTTACTTACCCAAATTCGGAGCTCTCCAGGAGCGTTCGCAGATCTGCCCTGTAGCGTGTCTGATGCTGCCGCTTTCTACAGAGCTGAGGAGGGGAGCTCGATAGAGAAGGTGTTCTGGTCTCATAATGCTGAGGCCGGACATCCTGTGCCCCTTAGCGACCAGCTGAAGCAGCTAGTCGAGCTCCACAAGGTGGCCGAACAGGCCATGAAGGGCCTCATAGTTCGGCTGTGGCCCAAAGAGGCCATGCTTGGGAGCTACTTCGGCCTGGTGCGGCGGCTGGTGGATGCTTGTCCATGGGTTGAAGTCATCAAGCACTCCGCCTGCATTGAAGGTGCCCATCGGGCCCTTGCCCGTGCTAAAGTGCACTGGGGCAGGATGGATGCTGAGAAGCTTGTGACGGACGCGCCACCGCCGGGCAAGGAGTATCGCACGCCCGAGATGTATTATAAGGGTGTCCTGAAGGGTGCCCGCATTATTGCGGGTGAGTGCTCCAAAGATGTAATATTTGAGTAGACTCGCATTTTGTTATCCTGTGCGCTGAAAACTTTGTTCATATGCGCTAAGCAACGCTTGTTAATTTAAAATATTACCTTCTGTGCGGCCGTTTATCAAATCTGAGAGATGGTAAGTCGTCGGCTTCAGCCCCCATGCCACGAGTGCTGGGGTGTTCGGGATAAACTTGAGCGCTCTTGTTCCCATTTTTGGGTCCATCTAGGGAGGCGCTCAACACAACGAACGAGGCAACCGGACTTATAATGCTTGAACACTCTCACTTAGCCATAGAATTCTATAATTTTAAATTTCGGCGAAGCCCCTAGTGTTCGGAAGGCCGAATTCGGGGCGCTATCCATGCCTGGGCCGGACAAAGCCGGTTCCTCGCTCTAAGCGGCATAAGTCTTTAGGGACTCAAAAAAACCTCTCGAACAGCGACTGGCTCTCTCCCCATCATGACGGTCAGTTTTAGGTTTCTCCATTGAGGTGCTCACCCAGCTCAACTGGGGCACAATCGCAGTGGTTCTCCCAGCGCTACCTTAGCCGATATAACGGAACGTAAGGTACCAAAACATGGGAGCCGGGCAAACCCAACTATTGACCCAAGACATGATTCAGAGCCGATGCATATAATGTTATAAGTTCGGGGTGCCGCACTTGTGAAAGTGTTCGGACTTATCACACCATAATGTGGGGAACTTAAGCCCCTAGTGTATTTAGCCGTACCAAAGTGTACGGATGCAACATGTCATAGATGAACATATGTATAAGAAAGGAATGCAGTGGTAGGCAAAAAGCGATGCATTGTTTATTCAAAAAGTACTGCCATGAATGCAGAATGATACAAATAGTGTGATAAGCAAGGGATGGAACTATTTAGCATGTCCCCCTCCAGGGGTAGGCTGCGGAATGGTGTATAAAACAGGTATAATGCTCGTAATGGAGACCACCTGGATAGTCGGCGTGGCCTTTCTTCTTCCCTGGCTGTTGCATCGTGAGTCCGGCGGGTCTACTGCCGGACAGGGCCTCTGGTAAATGGAGTCCTGAGGAAAAAAAAGAAAAAAGAAAGATGATGACCTATTTGAGAGCCCCTGGTGTGGTTGAGCCGCACTCTGGGCCTGCCGTGGTCGTGCCCCTCCCCTTTTGCCCATGGTATTTCCAGGGCGTAGTGATGTACGCGGAGTACTGGTTTTGCAATTTTGCAAGGGCTGGGGTTGGGGCCGCATTGCTACGCGTTCTCGAAACGTGCCAGGTGGTCTTGTTGTAGGTTACTCCGGGCGCGCTTGACGGTGTCCAGTCGCTTAGCAGCCGGACTCGAGAATTGCCTTAAGAGGCTACTCTGAACCTCCGCCGCGAGAGCCGCTGTATGCTCCTCCGTTCGGAGAGAGCGTTCGGTGTTTCCGTTGACCGTGATGACTCCTCGAGGGCCTGGCATCTTGAGCTTGAGGTATGCGTAGTGTGGCACCGCATTGAACTTTGCAAATGCGGTTCGTCCGAGCAGTGCATGATAGCCGCTGCGGAATGGAACTATGTCGAATATTAACTCCTCGCTATAGAAGTTAATGATAGCCGGGGATCCGAAGCCCACTTCCAGTGTAACTGAGCCTGTACAATTGGCCTCTACACCTGGTATGACGCCTTTGAAGGTTGTCTTTGTGGGTTTAATCCTTGAGGGGTCTATGCCCATCTTGCGCATTGTATCCTGATAAAGCAGGTTCAGGCTGCTGCCGCCGTCCATCAGGACTCTAGTGAGGTGAAACCCGTCGATGATTGGGTCTAGAACCAATGCGGCGAATCCACCATGGCGGATGCTGGTGGGGTGGTCCCTTCGATCAAACGTGATCGGCCAGGATGACCATAGGTTGAACTTTGGGGCGACTGGCTCCATCGCGTATACGTCCCTGAGTGCATGCTTCCGCTCCCTTATAGGTATGTGGGTTGCGTATATCATGTTCACCGTCCGCACTTGTGGGGGGAAACCCTTCTGGCCTCTATTGTTCGGCGGCCAGGTCTATTCCTCGTCATCGCTATGCAGCCCCTTGTCATTGTTTTCGGCAATTAACTTGCCTGCCTGCTTGAATACCCAACAATCCCTGTTGGTGTGATTAGCTGGCTTTTCGGGGGTGCCGTGTATCTGGCACGAGCGGTTGAGTATTCGGTCCAAATTGGACGGACCCAGAGTATTTCTTTTGAATGGCTTTTTCCGCTGACCGGGTTTGGAGCCTCTGAATCCGGCGTTGACTGCCGTATCCTCAGTATTATCACCGTTAATGCGGCGTTTGTGCTTGTTGCGACGCGACCTGCCATTGCGGTCCTTGGTATCCGGACTGCCAGAATTTTTGTTGAGGTTGTTACTGCGGGCTAGCCAGCTGTCCTCTCCCGCACAGAAGCGGGTCATGAGTGATGTGAGGGCTGCCATGGATTTCGGCTTTTCCTGTCCTAGGTGCTGGGCAAGCCACTCGTCGCGGATGTTATGCTTGAAGGTTGCGAGGACCTCTGCATCCGGACAGTCGACGATTTGATTTTTCTTGGTTAAGAACCATGTCCAGAATTGTCTGGCCGATTCGTCTGGCTGCTGAATTATGTGGCTTAGGTCATCAGCGTCTGGTGGTCGCACATATGTGCCCTGGAAGTTATCAAGGAATGCGGCTTCCAGGTCCTCCCAACACCCAATTGATTCTGCTGGCAAGCTGTTAAGCCAATGCCGAGCTGGTCCTTTAAGCTTGAGCGGGAGGTATTTGATAGCGTGAAGATCATCACCGCGGGCCATGTGGATATGAAGGAGATAGTCTTCGATGCAAACCGCGGGGTCTGTTGTGCCATCGTAGGATTCAATGTTCACGGGTTTGAACCCTTCGGGGATTTGATGATCCATTACTTCATCTGTGAAGCATAGTGGGTGTGCGGCGTCTCTATACTGGGCTATATCACGACGTAGCTCAAGCGAGCTATGCCTACTGTGTTCAGCCCGGCTGGAGTTGCTGTATCTGGCGCGACGGTCATCGTCGCGTATCGTGGGGCGCCCACGCGATCCTTAGATCGATCTTGATTGTCTTGCCTTATCCTCCAATATGTCTTGTAAGTTCGGCGCATTCCCCCATTGCTTTGTGCTTTTCGAGCGATGCCGGGGTACGGCTTTAGTGGAAGGCCTAGAGGCCTCTCTGTCGCGGCCACGAGGTGGCCGGTCGGCCGTATTGTGCACTGGTGATGTGGGTTTATATGCTTCCTCCTCTAATCGGGGCAGCAGCTTGCGTTTAGGGTAGCTTTTGGAGGGGCGTTCGAGCTCGTACTCTTCGGCCGCAAGAACTTCAGTCCATCTGTCGGCTAGCAAATCTTGATCAACTCTAAGTTGTTGCTGATTTTTCTTGAGGCTGCTGGCCATGGCCATAAGCCTGCGTTTAAAACGCTCTTGTTCGATGGGATCCTCAGGCATGACGAATTCATCATTGTCGAGGCTTGCCTCGTCTCCGGAGGGAGGCATGTAATTATCGTCCTCTACCTCTTTGTCTGCCGCTCTCTCTTGAGGGCTGGCTTCTTCATCCTCCTGTGCTGAATCTTGCTGGAGGGGGTTGTCTTCGGCACTGTCCGGGGTGTTGTTGTCTCCGGTGCCGGAATCTCCATTCTTGCTGTGGCGGGATTTAGAGCGGCGCCGCTGACGTCGGCGCTTAGGCTGTTTCTTGGAGGGGTCTTCCTCCGCTGTTCCATCGCCATTCCCATCCTTTGGGATGTCCACCATGTATATGTCGTATGACGAGGTGGCTTTGCAGTGCCCCGTAGGCGCTGGTTCTTGGTCGTCTCCGGCATCGTCGTCCATACCGTCGATGTCTTCGGAGTCGAAGTCTAGCATGTCGGTTAGATCGTCGACAGTGGCTACAAAGTGGGTGGTGGGTGGGCTTTGAATTTCTTTGTCGTCCGCATCCCAACCGTCCTGACCGTGGTCTGGCCAGGGCTCTCCTGATAACGAGAGATACTTTAGCGAATTCAGGATGTTGCCAAAGGGCGAGTGCTGAAAGATGTCCAAAGGGGTGAACTCCATGATCGGCGCCCAATCGGATTCGATTGGCAGGGGCGCGGGGGGTCCGGAGTCCGATGAGGAATCCGGCACCTCGGAGTCACGGGCTTTATAAAGGACAGGGTCGGTATTCGGCTCTATCGCCGTGGAGGTAGCAGCCCCCGAGGCGGTGTCTAGCCACCCATCCTCGATCGGCGCAGTCGGCTCCGAGTTAAGGGTCGGAGCGGACTCTCGTGCGGCCTCCAGGGCACTGTCCGGCAGCAGAGCTAAATCATGCCCATCGAGACAGTGCGGCGCGCTCGGCTGTGGCTCGAATCCGTCGAAGATCAAGTCTCCGCGGATGTCGGCCGTATAGTTCAAACTTCCAAATCTGACCTGATGGCCAGGGGCGTAGCTTTCGATCTGCTCCATATGGCCAAGCGAATTGGCCCGCAGTGCAAAGCCGCCGAATACGAAGATCTGTCCGGGGAGAAAAGTCTCACCCTGGACCGCGTTGTTGTTGATGATCGAAGGAGCCATCGGGCCTATAGGTGACGACACAGAGGAACTCTCAATGAAAGCACCAATGTCGGTGTCAAAACCGGCGGATCTCGGGTAGGGGGTCCCGAACTGTGCGTCTAGGCGGATGGTAACAGGAGACAAGGGACACGATGTTTTTACCCAGGTTCGGGCCCTCTCGATGGAGGTAAAACCCTACTCCTGCTTGATTGATATTGATGATATGGGTAGTACAAGAGTAGATCTACCACGAGATCAAGGAGGCTAAACCCTAGAAGCTAGCCTATGGTATGATTGTTGTTCGTCCTATGGACTAAAACCCGCCGGTTTATATAGACACCGGAGAGGGCTAGGGTTACACAGAGTCGGTTACAATGGTAGGAGATCTACACATCCGTATTGCCAAGCTTGCCTTCCACGCCAAGGAAAGTCCCATCCGGACACGGGACGAAGTCTTCAATCTTGTATCTTCATAGTCTTGGAGTCCGGCCAATGATTTCGGCTATCGGGACACCCCCTAGTCCAGGTCTCCCTCATCCATGGTATAAGATGTATCATAAATATCAAATATGACACTAGGAGAATTACGTGTACAGTTATATTTAAACCTCCGCGCAAAGGAATCAGTCAATTGATAGTACTGAGGACACTTATCTTGTAAGAAGTCCTCCAGCTCAGCATTACGCATATATCCGTAAAATTCCTCCTTAAAGCCTGCTTCAACCATAAAATCGTCGGATGGCCACTCACAAGCTCGTACATCCGCGTCCCTCGGTAATGCAACATCTTGCTCACGTATAGCAATCCTGGGTCCTTTCTTTACCGAGGAACCACCTTGGTACAATCTCCTAGACATAATTCTTTTTTCTGAAAAATTTCTGAAATTTTAGTAACTTCAAAATAAAAGTGAATAAAACTAAACAAGATTGGTAGCAACTACTCCTACAAGTGCCTAGAGCCTATATCATGCATTAGAATTGCTTGGGACCTCATAAATTCAACATGCAAGCTCAAGAACATGGTCACCTATGCAGCAAAAATTTGCAATGAATAAAACACTAGAACAAAAACTAATTGGACCAATGGAGGAGTCACATACCAAGCAACAATCTCCCAAAGCAGTTTTGTGAATGGAGCTTTGAGCAAGGAGATTGAAAATCGCAGCAAAATGAGCTAGAACTCGTGCTTGAGCTGGATGGGGATTTTTTTGGGTAGAAGATGAAGTGTGTGGGTGCTGGCATAAGTGGAGGGGGGCCACCAGGGGCCCACGAGATAGGGGGGCACCCTAGGGGGGGCGCGCCCTCCACTCTCGTGGCCTGGTGCTTGCCCCTCCTGCAGTGATTTCAGTGCCTAAAATCCTCAAATATTCCAGAAAAAATCATACTAAATTTGCAGGGCATTTGGAGCACTTTTATTTTCGGACTATTTTTTTATTGCACGGATAATTCAGAAAACAGACGATAATACTATTTTTGCTTTATTTATTCTAAATAACAGAAAGTAAAAAGAGGGTACAGAAGGTTGTGCCTTCTAGTTTCATCCATCTCGTGATCATCAAAATGAATCCACTAACAAGGTTGATCAAGTCTTGTTAACAAACTCATTCCGAATAACACGGAACCGGAGAAATTTCGAATAACACTAAGTTACCTCAACGGGGATATGAAAATCCCCAACAATAAGAATATCATACTTTTTCTTGAGAGTAGGGAGAGGAAATTCAAAACCTCCAATAATAATAGTTGGAACTTTTCCAATAGAATTGATGCTATGAACTTGAGATTGTTTCCTCGGAAAGTGTACCGTATGCTCATTACCATTAACATGAAAAGTGACATTGCCTTTGTTGCAATCAATAATAGCCCCTGCAGTATTCAAAAAAGGTCTACCAAGGATAATAGACATACTATCGTCCTCGGGAATATCAAGAATAACAAAGTCCATTAAGATAGTGACATTTGCAACCACAAGAGGCACATCCTCACAAATACCGACAGGTATAGCAGTTGATTTATCAGCCATTTGCAAAGATATTTCAGTAGGTGTCAACTTATTCAATTCAAGTCTACGATATAAAGAGAGAGGCATAACACTAACACCGGCTCCAAGATCACATAAAGCAGTTCTAACATAATTTCTTTTAATGGAGCATGGTATAGTTGGTACACCCGGATCTCCAAGTTTCTTTGGTATTCCACCCTTAAAAGTGTAATTAGCAAGCATGGTGGAAATTTCAGCTTCCGGTATCTTTCTTTTATTTGTGATGATATCCTTCATATACTTAGCATAAGGATTTACTTTCAGCATATCAGTTAAGCGCATACGTAAGAAAATAGGTCTAATCATTTCAGCAAAGCGCTCAAAATCCTCATCATCCTTTGACTTGGATGGTTTAGGAGGAAAGGGCATGGGTTTCTGAACCCATGGTTCTCTTTCTTTACCGTGCTTCCTAGCAACAAAATCTCTCTTATCATAACGTTGATTCTTTGATTGTGGGTTATCAAGATCAACAGGAGGTTCAATCTCTACATCATTGTTTTTGCTAGGTTGAGCATTAAGATGAACATTATCATTAACATTGTCACTAGGTTCATGTTCATCACCTGATTGTGTTTCAGCATCAGAAATAGAAATATCATTGGGATTCTCAGGTGTGTCTACAGTAGGTTCACTAGAAGCATGCAAAGTTCTATCATCTTTCTTTTTCTTCTTTTTAGAAGAACTAGGTGCCTCTAAATTATTTCTCTGAGAATATTGCTCGATTCTCTTAGGGTGGCCTTCAGGATACAAAGGTTCCTGAGTCATTCTACCAGTTCTAGTAGCCACTCTAATAGCAAAGTCATTTTTATTATTTAATTCATCAAGCAAATCATTTTGAGCTTTAAGTACTTGCTCAACTTGAGTAGCAACCATAGAAGCATATTTGCTAATGAGTTGAGTTCATCTTTAACTCTAGCCAGATTATCGCTCACGCGTCCTATCTCGAAAGCATTATTCTTTAACTCTCTACCAACATAAGCATTAAAACTTTCTTGTCTAGCCATAAAGTCATCAAATTCATCTAAGCATGGGCTATGAAATTTAGTAGAGGGATTTCAACTTTATCATATCTATAGAGAGAATTTACCTTTACTACCTGTGTCGGGTTATCAAGACAATGTGGTTCTTCAGGTGGTAAATTAAGACCATGTATTTCTTCAATAGGAGGTAAATTCTTAACATCTTCAGCTTTAATACCTTTTTCTTTCATTGATTTCTTTGCCTCTTGCATATCTTCAGGACTGAGAAATAAAACACCTCTCTTCTTTGGAGTGGGTTTAGGAATAGGCTCAGGAGTTGGCTCAATTGGTTCAGGAATTGCCTCAGGAATTGGCTCAGGAAGAGTCCAATTATTTTCATTAGTCAACATATTATTCAATAGTATTTCAGCTTCGTCGACTGTTCTTTCCCTGAAAACACAACCAGCACAACTATCCAAGTAGTCCTTGGAAGCATCGGTTAGTCCATTATAAAAGATATCAAGTATTTCATTTTTCTTAAGAGGATGATCAGGCAAAGCATTAAGTAATCGGAGAAGCCTCCCCCAAGCTTGTGGGAGACTCTCTTCTTTGATTTGCACAAA
Source organism: Triticum aestivum (assembly GCF_018294505.1). Lineage (NCBI taxonomy): Eukaryota > Viridiplantae > Streptophyta > Magnoliopsida > Poales > Poaceae > Triticum > Triticum aestivum. The sequence continues at coordinate 331,785,086 of NC_057795.1, read as the reverse complement.
ATTATATATTTCCCGCAAGGCAGCTTGTTTCTTATGAGCAGGGAAATATTTAGCAGAGAAGTAATAAATCATATCCTGGGACTACGCACACAACCAGGAGCAAGAGAATTATACCAAGTCTTAGCATCACCCTTTAATGAGAACGGAAATATCTTAAGGATATAAAATAGCGAGACTTCTCATCATTAGTAAACAGGGTAGCTATATCATTCAACTTGGTAAGATGTGCCACAACAGTTTCAGATTCAAGGCCATAAAAAGGATCAGATTCAACTAAAGTAATAATTTCAGGATCAACAGAGAATTCATAATCCTTATCAGTAACACAGATAGGTGAAGTAGCAAAAGCAGGGTCAGGTTTCATTCTAGCATTAAGAGACTGCTGCTTCCATTTAGCTAATAATTTCTTAAGATCATATCTATCATTGCAAGCAAAGATAGCTCTAGCAGCTTCTTCATTCATAACATAACCCTCAGGAACAACAGGCAATACATAATCATTGGGAGAACTTTCATCATCACTATCATCAATAATAGCATCTTCAATAATTTCATTCCCCTAACTCTAGCAAGTTGTTCATCAAGAAATTCACCTAATGGCAAAGTAGTATCACGCACAGAAGTAGTTTCATCAAGTATCATGCATAGCAGAAGTGGCATCATCAATAACATGCGACATATCAGAATTCATAGCAGTAGCAGGTTTAGGTGTCGCAAGCTTACTAATAACGGAAGGAGAATCTAGTGCAGAGCTAGATGGCAGTTCCTTACCTCCCCTCGTAGTTGAGGGCAAAATCTTGGTTCTGTCGTCTTCAAGTTCTTCATAGTGATCAACAGATATAAATCCCAAGTGACTCAGAGAATAGAGCTATGCTCCCCGCAACGGCGCCAGAAATTAGTCTTGATAACCCACAAGTGTAGGGGATCGCAACAGCTTCGAGGGTAAAGTATTCAACCCAAATTTATTGATTCGACACAAGGGGAGCCAAAGAATATTCTTGAGTATTAGCAGTTGAGTTGTCAATTCAACCACACCTAGATAACTTAGTATCTGCAGCAAAGTATTTAGTAGCAAAGTGGTATGATAATAAAGGTAACAGTAGCAAAAGTAAGATAATTTTTGGGTTTTGTAGTGATTGTAACAGTAGCAACGGAAAAGTAAATAAGCGAAGAACAATATGTGAAAAGCTCGTAGGCAATGGATCAGTGATGGATAATTATGCCGGATGCGATTCCTCATGTAATAGCTATAACATAGGGTGACACAGAACTAGCTCCAGTTCATCAATGTAATGTAGGCATGTATTCCGTAAATAGTCATACGTGCTTATGGAAAAGAACTTGCATGACATCTTTTGTCCTACCCTCCCGTGGCAGCGGGGTCCTAGCGGAAACTAAGGGATATTAAGGCCTCCTTTTAATAGAGAACCGGAACAAAGCATTAGCACATAGTGAATACATGAACTCCTCAAACTACGGTCATCACCGAGAAGTATCCCGATTATTGTCACTTCGGGGTTGTCGGATCATAACACATAATAGGTGACTATAGACTTGCAAGATAGGATCAAGAACACACATATATTCATGAAAACATAATAGGTTCAGATCTGAAATCATGGCACTCGGGCCCTAGTGACAAGCATTAAGCATAGCAAAGTCATAGCAACATCAATCTCAGAACATAGTGGATACTAGGGATCAAACCCTAACAAAACTAACTTGATTACATGGTAAATCTCATCCAACCCATCACCGTCCAGCAAGCCTACGATGGAATTACTCACGCACGGCGGTGAGCATCATGAAATTGGTGATGGAGGATGGTTGATGATGACGACGGCGACGAATCCCCCTCTCCGGAGCCCCGAACGGACTCCAGATCAGCCCTCCCGAGAGAAATTAGGGCTTGGCGGCGGCTCTTGTATCGTAAAACGCGATGAAACTTTCTCTCTGATTTTTTCTCCCCGAACGTGAATATATGGAGTTGGAGTTGAGGTCGGTGGAGGTCCAGGGGGCCCACGAGACAGGGGGCGCCCAGGGGAAGGGGGCGCGCCCCCACCCTCGTGGACAGGGTGTGGGCCCCTGGTCTTGATTCTTTCGCCAGTATTTTTTATATTTTCCAAAAAGTGCCTCCCATGAATTTTCAGGACATTCCGAGAACTTTTGCTTTCTACACATAAAACAACATCATGGCAGTTCTGCTGAAAACAGCGTCAGTCCGGGTTAGTTTCATTCAAATCATGCAAGTTAGAGTCCAAAACAAGGGCAAAACTGTTTGGAAAAGTAGATACATTGGAGACGTATCACCTGCCAGACGCGCCCAGGTGTTGTGCCCATTGCCAGGCGCGCTTTGGCGTCTTGTGCCCACCTTGGGTACCTTCCGGACTCCGTTTTTCTTCTGTTTGCCTGTTTCCCAAGATAAAAAAATCATTATATACCCCCGAAACCTATTGACCAGCGCATGACGGAGAAATCTTCTGTTTTCTTTTCTTGTTGTCTTCCCGATAGATCTAAAAATATGTCATCCCAAGACTCTAAGGGTGAGAGCTATGTTGCTGATTTGAGCGTTATGGCTAGACTTCGGAGGAAGAGGAAGACTATTATCATAGGGAGAAGGAGGAGACGAGCTCAGACAAGGACGAAGCCCCATTGCCTCAACCTGGGGACATGCATGTGGAGTCAAGCCTCCCCAACAAAGCAAAGAGGCCTAAGGTTCAATTTATACCCTTTCACCTTTTGCAGGAAAATAAGCAAGATTTATGCAAAAAGGTACTCGGGCTTGAGCAGGAGATTGGTGAATTGAAGGAGGAAAATTCCATCCTCAAGCGTAAGTTGAGGAAGAAGGAAAAACCCTCTACTTCATCACCACCACCTTCTTCATCACCAAAAGAAAATTGAGTATTGGGTATGGGCACTACCCTTGGCTTCCGCCAAGCTTGGGGGAGGTGCCCCTGTATCGTATCACCCCCACTATCTTTTGCCTTTACTTATCTTAGTTCGATCCATAGTTATCTTCTGCTTTAGATGAATAAAAGTTTAGTTTGATCCTTTCTTTTTGAGAGTTTTCTTAGTTATCTATCCTTGTAATCAGGTGCGAGATATATAATAAAGTTTAGTTTGATTTTTTTGCTTTCTTTACTTTCATGTTCCAATAAAAATAAAGGAAATAAATGAAAAAGATCATATGCTAATCTTATGGTAGGTAATGACACCACATAAGGAAAAATATAAGTAGAAAATTTTATTAGAGATTGACAAACATAGCATTGGTCAATGATGCAACTCATGAAAGAATTAATAAGGGAAGAGAAGATTCACATACAAATACACTATCCTGGAAACCTTTTATGATTATGAGCCCCCATCAAAATATTATATGCCAAAATTGTTGACGTTGGACAAGGAAGACAATGTAATGATTTATGTTTGTTCATATTCACATAGAAGTTATATTGTCATAGATCCTTCAACAAGTGGTGCTTGCCCCCCATCTTTGCTAGCCAAAAATTCCGCACTAAGTGGAGATACTACTTGTGCATCCAAAAACCCTTAAACCCAAACCTTATTTTCAAGAGTCCACCTTACCTACCTAAGGATTGAGTAAGATCCTTCAAGTAAGTTGTCATCGGTGCAATAAGGCAATGAAAATTGCTTCTAAAAGTGTTAGATCATTTAGTGTAAGAGAAAATTAAGCGGTGTACGAACTTGTGATAGCAAAGAATAAAAGCGACAGACTGCATAATAAAGGTTGCTATCATAAGGGGCAATATAACATGACGTTCTTTTGCACTAAGGGGTTGAGCATACAAACAAATAAGCGCATGGCAACCTCTACTTCCCTCTGCGAAGGGCCTATCTTTTATTTTTATGTATTTACTTTTATGCAACAGTCAAAGTTGTTCTCTCTATTCCTTTTTATTTTTCTCCTTTGGCAAGCATCATGTGGTGAGGAAAGATCTAGGCACATATGTCCAGTTGAATATGGGTAGCATGAGTTATTATTGCTGACATCACCCTCGACGTGAATATGTTGGGAGGCTAAACAATAAGCCCCTATCTTTCTATGTGTCCGATTGAAACGGTTTGCTCATGTGTATGCGGTGAGTGTTAGCAATCATACAAGACTATATGATGGTTGAGTATGTGGGCTTGCCTAAAGGCTCCGATACGTGACCCTTCCTGAAAAGATGATGAATTGTAGTTGCAAAGTTGACTGAGAACATAGTTTGTTGGTTTCTAATAGAGTTTATGCTTCATACTTCGATGTTGTGATGAATTGTTACTTATTCATGAGAAGTCTATGATAAAAGTTCTATGATAAAGGTTTTATGTTAAAGTTTGCTGCTGTTATAATAATTCACATGATGCTTCTATGTCCGTATTTTGTTTTCATCGACACCTCTCTCTCTAAGCATGTGGACATGTTTTTTGATTTCCGTTTTCGCTTGAGGACAAGTGAGGTCTAAGCTTGGGGGAGTTGATACGTCCATTTTGCATCATGTTTACCTACTGTTATTTACAATTTTTTAATTCATAATAATGCTTTTTGGAGTAATTCTAATGCATTTTCTCTCATAATATGCAAGGTACACACAAAGATGGAGAATTCCGGCAGCTAGAAATCTGGACCTGAAAAAGCTACGTCAGGCTACCCATTCTGCACAACTCCAAATGAGATGAAGCTTTATGAGGATTTTTTATGGAATAAATAAGAAATACTGGAGCAAATAAACACTGGAGGGGGGCCACCTGGTGAGCACAAGACACCAGGGTGCGCCTGGTTGTGCTCAGCCCAGCCCACCTCTGGTGCCCATCTTCTGGTATATAAGTCACTTTGACCTAGAAAAAAAATAAGGAGAGGACTTTCGGGATGGAGCGCCGCTGTCTCGAGGCAGAACTTGGGCAGGAGCACTTTTGCCCTCCGGTGGAGCGATTCCGCCAGTGGAACTTCCCTCCCGGAGGGGGAAATCATCGTCATCATCATCACCAACAACTTTCCCATCTTGGGGAGGGAAATCTCCATCAACATCTTCAACAAGACCATCTCCTCTCAAACCCTAGTTCATCTCTTGTGTTCAATCTTTGTACCGGAACTATAGATTGGTGCTTGTGGGTGACTGGTAGTGTTGATTACATCTTGTAGTTGATTACTATATGGTTTATTTGGTGGAAGATTATATGTTCAGATCCAATATGCTATTTAATACCCCTATGATCTTGAGCATGATTATCATTTGCGAGTAGTTACTTTTGTTCTTGAGGTCACGGGAGAAATCATGTTGCAAGTAATCATGTGAACTTGATATGTGTTCAATATTTTGATAGTATGTATGTTGTGATTCCCTTAGTGGTGTCATGTAAACGTCGAGTACATGACACTTCACCATATTTGGGCCTAAGGAAATGCATTGTGGAGTAGTAATTAGATGATGGGTTGCGAGAGCGACAGAAGTTTAAACCCTAGTTTATGTGTTATTCCGTAAGGGACCAATTGGATCCAAAAGTTTAATGCTATGGTTAGCATTTATTCTTAATACTTTTCTCATAGTAGCGGATGCTTGCGATGGGGTTAATCGTAAATAGTAGGTTTGTTCAAGTAAGAACTACACCTAAGCACAGGTCCACCCACATATCTAATTATCAAAGTAGCGAACACGAATCGAACCAATATGATGAAAGTGACTAGATGAAATTCCTATGTACCATCAATAACACTTTGCTTATTATAAGACATCATTTTGGCATGTCCTTTACCTCAAAAGGATTGGGCTACCTTGCTGCACTTTTGTTACTATTATTGTTACTTGCTCGTTACAAATTATCTTGCTATCAAACTACTCTGTTACTTACAATTATAGCACTTGCAGACATTACCTTGATGAAAACCACTTGTCATTTCCTTCTGCTCCTCGTTGGGTTCGATACTCTTACTTATCGAAAAGGCTACAATTGGTCCCATATACTTCTGGGTCATCGGTGGTGGTGTCGCAAGTCTACTTAAAACAGAAGGTGGATCAAGTGTTGAGTGTGATGCCAGTTCCTTACCACCCCTTGCCTTAGAGGGTACGTTCTTGGTCTTAGCATCTTTCACATTCTTCATAGTGATCAACAGATATAATTTCCAAGTGACTCAATAAATAAAGATATGCTCCCCGGCAACGGCACTAGAAAAATGTCTTGATAACCCACAAGTATAGGGGATTGTGACATTCTTCAAGGGTAGTGTTACACCCAAATTTATTGATTCGGCACAAGGGGAGAAAAAGAATATTTACGAGCTTAGCAATTGAGTTGTCAATTCAACCACACATGGAGAACTAAATATCTGTAGCAAAGTGTTTAGTAGCAGAGCGGTATGATAGTTTGATAGTAGTGGTAACAATAACAATAGTAATAGGAACACTAACATTAGCAATTTTGTAGTGATTGTAACAGCAACAACAACAGTAGTAACTTAGCAAGGATCAATATGGGAAAAGCGTAGGCATTGGAACAACGATATATATTTGTGGTAGATGATATTCATCATATAACAGTCACAACCTAGAGTGACAAACGATAGCTCCAATTTATCAATTCAATGTAGGCATGTATTCCATATATAGTCATATGTGCTTATAATAAGAACTTGCATGACATGTTTTGTCCTACCCTCCCATGGTAACGGGGTCCATAAGGAAATTTAAGGAATATTAAGCCTCCTTCTAATAGGGAACCAGAATAAAGCATTAGCACTTAGTGAATACATGAACTCCTCATACTACAGTCATCATCGGAGTGAATCCCTAATTTTGTCACTTTGGAGTCTGCGGATCATAACACGTAATAGGTGCATAGAACTTGCAAGATAGGATCCAAAACACACTTATACTCATGAAAACATAATAGGTTCAGATCCGAAATCATGTCACTCGGGCCCTAGTGTAATCATTAAGCATAGCAAAGTCATAACAACATCAATCTCGGAACATAATGGATTCTAGGGATCAAGCTCAAACAAATTGACTCGATTACATGACAAATCTCATCCAACTACATCACCGTCCACCAAGCCTACGAAGAAATTACTCACTCCCGGTGGTGAGTATCATGGAATTGTTGATGAAGAAGGGTTGGTGATGATGATGACGACGAATCCCCCTCTCCGGAGTCCCGAACGGACTCCAGATCAACCCTCCTGTTGAAGAAGAGGAGGTGGCGGCGGCTCCGTATCGTAAAATGCGATGAAACTTCTTCTTTTATTTTTTTGGGGGGAAAATGGAATTTATAGAATTGGAATTAGGTCATACAGCCGGCCGTGGGACCCACAAGGCATCAGGGCGTGCCTTGGGGGATAGGCGCGCCCTGTTGCCTTGTGAGCAACTGGTGGCCCCCTCTGGTGGATTTTTTATGAGTATTTTTTATTTATTCAATAAAATATCTCCAGAAAGTTTCATCGGATTCCGAAAACTTTTATTTCTGCAAAAAACAACACCGTGGTAGTTTCGCTGAAAAGAACGTCACTTGTGTCAGTTTCTTTTAAATCATGCAAATTAGAGTACAAAACAAGAGCAAAAGTGTTTGGAAGTAGATACAATGGAGACGTATCACTACTAATGATAAAATGATGGGGTCAATCTTATTACTAGGTTTTCTTTTGTCTATATTATGTCATCTTGCTTATTGCATTACTCCATTTCTTGTAAGCTTAATATTTTAGATGCATGCTGGGTAGCGGTCCTATGGTGGAGTAATAGTAGTAGATGCACTTGGATTAACAGTCTACTTAGCACAGACATAATGCATATATGAGATTATGCCATGAATGATCATAGTTATAATTTGCGTTATTCTGTCAATTGTCCGACAGTAATTTGTCTACCGTGCCACTACATGCTTTCGAGAGAGATGCCACTAGTGTATCTACTCCACGGGTCTATTTTCCATCAATACAAAAACTCCTACAATTGCTTTTTACTCTCTTTTACTTTCCTTGCCAATTTGCCCTATCGCTATTTACTTTTAATCTTGTAGCTAGCAAGAACAAGGGGATTGACAATATCCTTGCGTTTGTTGGGTGCAAGCAAATTATTTGTTTGTGTGCAGGTACTGCCAACGTTGTTAGCTTCGTGATTCCTTCTAGTTCGATAAACTTTGGTTCTTAACTGAGAAGAATACTTTATGTTGTTGTGCTACATCACCCTTCCTCTTTTTATTGAGACTTGCTCCTCTTTGGCCAAAAATATGGAGATGGTATTAAGTTTTGAGGGTCAAAAGTTAAAATGGCCTAGGGGGGATGGCTGATGCTTATTTTCGTGAAATTTTGTCCTCAAATTTGAGTTTTGAAGAATCTGCTAGAGATGCTTTAACTGGCAACTGAGGCTATCTAAGCGCATCTCCAGCTCTAAAACATACATAGTATCCGCCCCACGGACGCGTCCCCGGATACTAACATGGGAGTCTACCATCCAACCTTATCCATCGAACGTTCGGACACATTTCAAATAGAATTAATTTCATGCAAATTGAACAATTTTCATTTAAATCAGACCAAATTCATGATATTTTCGTCATACTTCACTAAACAAAAGCCAGACCAAATTCATGATATTTTCGTCATACTTCACTAAACAAAAGCGGATATGATTTTTTTAACCTAGTCTAAATTTTTGTCGGTTCCACGTCTGGCGAGCTAAACGATTGTAAGCTCCGGAAGTGAAGCTGCGGGCTGTAGGCGGAGGGATGGACGTGCCCACATGGGTCACAAACGCCCGTCTCCAATATCTACTCTTCCCCGTTGGAGTCCGCCGCCTGTCTGTGGACGCCGCCGGTCGAGGTGAGGTCCATGATCACGTGTACGTGCCGGCCTCATGGTCATCGCGGCCTGGGCGAACTGCGTGGGCGGTGTGAACGGCACGGAGGTGCCCACGTTCCTGTCCGCGATTGCGTTGTAGCCGACGCGTTCCTCCGCACTGAGGGTGCGTAGCCACCGTCATGCCGGCTGGCGCGAGCGCTGTGCGCGGCCTGGAAGAGCACCGGCTGATGGTCGACGAGGTTCGGGTCCTCTGCAAGCATGGCCGTCATGGCCTCCTCGCTCGCGAACTAGCCATTGATTTGCCCTCCACCAACGAGTGATGCACGAGGAGGTCGAGGTTGTAGCGTTGGTCCTCCCGTGAGATCCGGAATGCCGACACCGGTGGCGCTGGATGCACATCCGTCTTGACGGTGTTAAAGTGCGTCTCCTCCTGCTCCATGGTGAAGCCAACATGGACTGGCGTGGGCACAGGCGCCAGCTCATTGTCAAACGCCTCCTTCATCGTCGGCTTGTCGCTCACCTTCGACGAGCTCGCCGGTAGTTCGGCCTATCCATCGCGCACGAAGGGCCTGCCAACCGGCCGCAAGGTCAGCAGACTCATGTTTCTGCTTCGTCGAGGGGCTTCGTCATGTTGCCCCGTCCGGTCACGTCGCTCTCACATTGAACAGGTGCGGAGACGGAGCGGCGTTGTTCTAGTTTAGGGTCTCCCCCACATGGAGCACCTAAATCTCACGAGACGATTGGACATTTAGGGTTCTGTATAGGAACGCGCATTCTTCCTTGGGCAATCCATGTCGCGGAAAACAACTGAACCAGGCAAAATTCCTTGTTTCCACCAATCTACCTTGTTTCTCAAGAAAGGAAAGGGCTCTTGTCATGGAAAGGTCTCGTCCGGTAACAAAACACCTGCAAGCAAACAATGGAACTGCTTTCGTCAATCACAAGATCAGGCGCACGCAACTCCCAACTGATCTAGTCTAGATCTGTCTCTGCAGGCCTTGCTGTCAGATCCTCCGTGACATCCGTTTTGCGTATAATTTCTCGGTAACTCTCCACAAGGTACACGGAGATGAAGCGCACGCGGGCCGCATAATTGCGTGGCGTGATCGCTCATGTGGTGGCGCTTTATGATGGCCTTCCCATGTGTGTCCATAAAAGTGCAGACCCCATCCAGTATGGAACGGATGGACTCGTGAGCCTGTCATGCGTGATGCATGCAGCAGCCCAACGATCGACCTCTCGGCATTCTTCTACGCACATGACAGGCACACGGACTCTCTCTCTTCTCCTCGGAGCGCAAAAGTGAAGCGCCCCAGGCCGGCCGGATCGATCGACGCGACGTCCCCGTCGTGGTCACCGCCGAGACGCAGCGGAACACATGCGGCGTTGGGCGCATCTCCGGACATTCGGGCCCCGGCCGGTGATCCCAGCCGCGGGGCCCATTTCTGTTGATCCGTAGGATGGGCCTGGCCCCACGCACGAAACCTAAAAGGAGCAGGACCCAGCTGCAGTTGACAGTACGGTGCACCTCATTTTCCCAAGAAAAAACATGCTGGCAGAGAGAGAGAGAGAGAGAGAGAGAGAGAGAGAGAGAGAGAGGAGCGAGAATAATTTATGGTTGGCTCTGATCATGTGTTTTATTTATACACCTACTCGATCTGGACGGAAGCATGGATGGATGAACCAGTATATGCGCATATGCATGCACAGCGACAGCGTGGTGAACTGGACTGGAAGGACCATTTACGGTTTCCCAACAAGCAAGCCGCCAGCCTCTACAGGGGTCGACGTGGACGCCCATGCAACTGTTGACAAGAGCCTTTTATCTGTCATGTTCCTGCTTCCTCTGCGGTCCCTTCCCTTCTTCCCCTTGCCCTTGCACGGATCGACCAATCCATTTATATAGGCAGATATCCATGCATATGCACGGAGACGGAGGAGGGAAGAAGCTATAGGCCGAGAGAGAGAGAGAGAGAGAGAGATGGATCTCATCTCTAGATCGGCTCCGTCGATGATGCACGACGCATTAGATTGTGGCAGCTACGTCTCGACAGGTACATGCATGCATTATACTCCCTCCGTTCTTAAATATAAGTCTTTGGAGAGATTTCATTATAGACCACATACAGAATAAAATGAATGAATCTATACTCTAAAATGCATCTAGATACATCCGTATTTGGTCCATAGTGAAATCTCTACAAAGACTTATATTTAGGAACGGAGGGAGTATATATGGTTGAGCAGTCTGCGTCGGCCGGTCTGGGCCTGCTTGGTTTCGTGCCCATGTTTTAGCTGGAACAGCGAAACACAGACGTGGGCGTATGCACCCCAGTTAATGAACCAACGCACTGCTGCAGTGCCTGGAGTAAACACCCTACGATGGTCTGTTTTAAGGTGCGATCGATTATAGTAGTCATTAAATTGGAGGACGGACGGACGTGGGAGAAACGATATGGAGATCAAAGTTAGGACTGATTACCCAGGAAGGTTATATAGATTAAAGTTGGCTAAACTAGGCAAATGTGGCGAGGGTCCGTGATATCTGCATATTAAACATCTCTGTATAACATTGGACGTGATTGGGGATGTAGCTCAGATGGTAGAGCGCTCACTTAGCATGCGAGAGGTATGGGGATCGATACCCTACTTCTCCATTTCTGTTTTTTTTTTCTATCATTGTCTGAAGGTGGAGCAGGACGCCCCTGATGTCTGCCCACGTTCAAATCTGCGAGTCATCAACTGCTTCGATGGACAAGTTAGCCCGACTTAATTACCCAACTTTTTCATCGTCTTTTCCTGAATGCACGGTCTCTTTCGAGAGGCATAGGTAGGTCAGTACTGCAAAGCTAGTAAGTTCCTAGTACAAATAAGATATTAATCCCACGCAAAAAAAAAAGAACAAAGAAACTAAGAGCAGGTCCATCTTCTCGAACCACATTATCCAACTTCACATGGCCCTTGAGATCATCTCCGTCTCAACATCGCGCAAGAGCAAAGGGCATTATCAACGGGCGAATGGAACCTGAGAAAGGTTCTTAAGAGAAAGGTTGTGGCCTTGGCGGTTCTCGAGCGGGCAAGGAAAAGGCAAAGCTCGAGAATTAAGTTACTCGAAAAAGGGGATGCAAATACTCGTTTTTTTCATCTTCGAATCGATCATCGGCGGAGAAAGAACTTCATCCACCGTCTTAAGCACAATAATGGCTGGGACACGAGCCATGATCATAAGAAAGAAATTATTCAGGGCCACTTTAGGAAAGCCATTGGGAAGCCCCCCGCGCTCCAAGGACTTCAACTGGGTCTGCATCCCTGTAGCGACCCGACCTCAGATGGTCAAGTCTCTGTGCTCAGGTGTCATCCCTGGATCAGTAATGCTGACACCACACAGTACTTCGAAGGATTTATAACAGAGTAGCAATCACACACTTATTACAGCGATGTCCCAAAAGAGGACTTATTACAATAATCATGGCTTAAGGCCATCTAATAACGATAACAGCGGAAGACTTGGAAGATAAGTGAGTCCATAAACTCCAACGGCATCACTGAGTATAGAACCACGACCTAAAAGCACCTTACTCGTCGTCTGAAAAGTCTGCAACATGAAAGTTGCAGCCCGAAAATGGGTCAGCACATGGAATATGCTGGCAATGTAACACATAGAGAATAATGAATGACAAGCCTATTCTATATGCATATATAGCTGGGGGAAAAGCTCTATGGTTACAGTTTTGCATAAAGCTAATTTTTCCCTACTGCAAAGGAATAAATTTATTTAACTATTATGGTGGTTGTTAAACATTGAGAATGGTTGACAGCATCCTCAATCCCAATTAAAAGTAATCATGGACAAACCCAACAATATTAGATTTAGAGTAACATGTTGAGATTCACATGATATTCAAGTACTAGATACTCAAGATGTCCATAACCGGGGACACGGCTAATCATGATTAGTTTGTACACTCTGCAGAGGTTTGCGCACTTTTCCCCACAAGACTCGATCGCCTTCATTTGGTTTCTCGCACTACATGGTGTTTGAGAAACGGATGACCGAGACATAGTCTTTCAGAAGCACTAGCACCTTACGATGGGTAGACCGCTACACCTACATCCCCTACATCTGCTAGTCTACCACTATAAGAGTTCGCACGACTTAGTCAACTATGCCAGAGCCCATAATGGCTTGTGGCTGCACACGGAAGTTACTAGCATGAATTATCTTATGATCCCTTTGAGCCTGGGTGGCGGTCCATAGGAAAATCACACGGTAACCCCGGGATTTCCAAAAAAACAGGCAATCACTGGATACCCCAGGTGCCTCAATCCACCCAGATGTGTATTTAAGTTGCCACCTTAGACAAACCATTAATTAACAATCTCACATCTGTCATGGATATTCACTCACCCAATCCACGTCTACTAGCATAGCATGGCATAATAAGCAAACGCAGAAGTAACTCCCGAAGGTTTCATAAGTAATACAGGTAATAGGTACTACCTCATCTACTTCCCATCCCACAATTTAATTAGATCTTAATCATGCAATGTTTGAGGATTGATCTAATGCATAAAAACTGGGTAGTAGAAAAGATATGATCAAGTGTTACTTGCCTTGCTGATGATCCGCGAAACCTAGAGATTCGAAGTAACAAGCGGCGCACTCCGGGTGATCTATCGCAGACAGACAACAAGCATACAATAAGTACTCATCTAATGCACAGGTAAATCTCGAATAAAAGATCTAACCAGAAAGTTCAACTTAAGAACCCTGGTGGCAAAAGAATCAAATCAAATAAAGCAACGAAGGTCAAACGGCGAAAAGAAAACAGCTCGGTTCTAGCAAATTGAAACTAGGTCAAATTTTACAGTAGCAAAACTTTGTTTAAGTTGATTAGTCGGAACGGCGGTTTCGAAACGAAACTCCAGGCGCTTGAATCACCTGATTCCGATAAACGAGCGAGAAGATAAACTAGAACGAAGATCGGATCTGAAATCACGATCAGAAAATAGCAGAATAAATCCGATTAAAAGAAAAACGACGAACAGTTAAACAAACGGACGTTCGTTAACCGGGGATAACCGGTGATCACATTCGTTAAGACGAACGGTCCGGCGAACGCTCGCTAAACAACAAAACCGGAAATAAAAACCGATCTAGGGTTTTAAAAAAACGAAACGACAAAAAAGAAAACCGGAACGGTTTTTTTTAAAGAAATCGAACCGAGGGGAGGGTGGCGCGGCGCGGCTACCTCGACGAGGCGAGGCTCCGCCGGGGTGGCGGCTAGGCGGCGGCAGGCGGCGGCGCAAGCGGCGGCGGCGGCGGCTGCGGCGGCGCGCGGCTGCTGCGGCTGCTGCTTGGGACGGCGGCTGCGGGTTGTGAGGAGGAGAGGGGGGGTGCTGGGGTATTTATAGGAGGGGGGTGTTGCTTGGGGGAGGGGGCAAGCAAAGGCGGCGGCGGCGGCGCTGAGTCCGAGCCGGACTCGGCTGGCGGCGGCGGTGCTGCGCACGCGCGGGAGGGGCGGGGCGCTGGGCCGGCTGGCTGGGCCCTTGGCCCAGTCAGGCGCTGCGTAATTTTTTTTATATAAATAACGCGCGCAGAAAACGAATAAAATAAAACCTAAACGAACTCCAAAAATTACAAAGTAAATTTTCTCCGACTCCTAAAAATGAGTCGAACAAAATGAACTTTTACTCGGGGCCAAAAATGCAATTTTTTTGAAAACACGCATTTTTCCCTAAGGCAAATAAACTCCGAGAAAATCCCGAATTTGATTTATTTATTAAATCTTCATTTTTCCTAATTTTTTTGGGAAAGTCATATTATTCCCTCTCATATTTTTGATATTGGAAAATTATTTGAAGATGAAATAAATAAAATCAAATGATTCTCTTTTTCATAATTCGAGGAAACTCAAATATGAAAATTTCGAAATCTCCAACTCTCTCCGAGGGTCCTTGAGTTGCGTGAAATTTCTAGGATCGGCAAATGCACGAAAATATGTAATGCATGATGATTTAATGTATAACATTCCAAATTGAAAATTTGGGATGTTACAAACCTACCCCCCTTAAGATGAATCTCGCCCTCGAGATTCGGGTTGGCTAGAAAATAGGTGAGGGTGATCCTTGAGCAAATCTTCTTCTCTCTCCCAGGTGGCTTCATCCTCAGTGTGGTGCCTCCACTGAACCTTGCAAAACTTGATAACCTTGCTGCGAGTAACCCTGCTAGCGTGTTCGAGAATCTTGATGGGTTTTTCCTCATATGTTAAATCATCCTTTAACTGAATTGCTTCAAGTGGCACTGTATCTCTTAGAGGTACCTCCGCCATCTCGGCGTGACATTTCTTCAGCTGAGAAACATGGAATACGTCATGAACTCCTGACAGTCCTTCTGGTAATTCCAACTTATAAGCGACTTCTCCCATGCGCTGCAAGATCCTATACGGTCCAACGAAACGTGGTGCTAATTTTCCTTTAACTCCAAAACGCTTAACTCCTCGAAGTGGGGATACTCTAAGATAAACTCTGTCTCCAACTTCATATTCTATCGCCTTGCATTTTGAATCCGCATAGCTTTTCTGTCTGGACTGGGCTACCTTGAGCCTATCACGAATCAACTTAACTTTCTGTTCAGACTCCTTAATCAAATCTGGTCCAAACAACTGACGGTCTCCAACTTCGTCCCATGACAACGGTGTCCTGCACCTCCTTCCGTATAAAGCTTCGAAAGGTGCCATCTTCAAGCTGGTTTGGTAACTGTTGTTATTAGAAAACTCTACATACGGCAAGTTATCATCCCAACTAGATCCATAATCTAGTGCACAAGCTCTCAGCATATCCTCCAAAATCTGATTGACTCTCTTAGTCTGTCCATCTGTCTGTGGGTGGAAAGCTGTACTGAATTCCATCCTGGTTCCCAATGTTTCATGAAACTGATTCCAAAACTTTGAGGTAAATTGGGTTCCTCTATCTGATACGATACTCCTCGGAACTCCGTGCAAACACACAATTGTGGTCATGTATATCTTTGCCAACTTAGCACTGCTATAGGTAGTCTTGACTGGAATGAAATGAGCTACCTTCGTCAAGCGGTCGACTATAACCCAAATCGAGTCATAGCCTGAATGAGTCTTTGGCAAACCTGTGATGAAATCCATGCCTAGTTTATCCCACTTCCATTCGGGTATCGGCAATGGTTGCAACAATCCTGCTGGCTTCTGATGTTCTGCCTTCACCCTCTGACATACATCACAAACTTCTACATACTCCGCAATATCGTTCTTCATTCTGGTCCACTAGAACATTTCCTTCAAATCCAAATATATCTTGGTATTTCCTGGGTGAATCGAATAGGGTGAATCATGTGCCTCTTGCAGAATCAACTTCCTGATCTCCGGGTCATTTGGCACATAAACACGGTCCTCAAACCATAGGGTATCGTGCTCATCCTCATGAAATCCCTTTGCTTTTCCTTCGCTCATTTTCTCCTTTATATCCGCGATCTCCTTGTCATTTTTCTGAGCTTCCCTGATTTTATCCATCAAGGTAGACTGAATCTCCAATGCTGCTACATAGCCTCTCGAAACTATTTCTAAACATAGCTCACGAAGATCTTCTGCTAGCTCCTTTGGTATTTCTCCAGTCAATAGCGTATTGACATGGCTCTTGTGGCTCAATGCATCAGCTACTACATTAGCCTTTCCGGGATGGTAATGCAATCTCATATCATAGTCCTTGATGAGTTCCAACCATCTCCTTTGTCTAAGGTTTAACTCTTTCTGCGTGAAAATGTACTTCAAACTCTTGTGATCCGTGTACACCTCACAATGATTTCCAATGAGGAAATGTCTCCATGTCTTCAATGCATGCACTACGGCTGCTAACTCCAAATCATGTGTGGCATAATTTAATTCGTGAGGTTTCAGTTGTCGTGAAGCATACGAAACAACTCTTCCTTCCTGCATAAGCACTGCTCCAAGTCCTCGACGTGAAGCGTCGCAATACACCTCATAATCCTTGGTCTGATCTGGCAAAATTAACACTGGTGAGGTAACCAATCTTTTCTTCAACTCCTGAAAACTTGCCTCACAATCCTCAGTCCATATGAACTTGGTATCCTTTTTCAGCAACTCCGTCATAGGCTTTGCAATCCTTGAGAAATTCTCAATGAATCTCCGGTAGTATCCTGCGAGTCCAAGAAAACTCCGGATCTCTCCAACTATCGTTGGTGCTTCCCATTTGGTTACGGTCTCAACCTTTGTGGGGTCAACTACTATCCCTTCTCCGGATATAACATGTCCAAGAAATCCAACTTCCTTTAGCCAAAACTCACATTTGCTGAACTTGGCATATAACTGATGTTCCCTTAGTTTCTCCAAAACCAATCGCAAATGTTCCTTATGTTCCTCTTCATTCTTCGAGTAAACCAAAATATCATCAATGAACACCACGACGAACTTATCCAAAAAACTCCATAAACACTTTGTTCATCAGGTTCATGAAATAGGCAGGTGCGTTAGTCAGTCGAAATGACATAACGGTATACTCATACAGTCCATATCTTGTGGTGAACGCTGTCTTAGGTATGTCCTGCTCTCGAATCTTCAGCTGATGGTACCCTGATCGCAAATCGATCTTGGAAAACACTTTAGCTCCTTGCAAACGATCAAACAGATCATTTATCATTGGTAGTGGGTACTTGTTCTTGATTGTTACTTCATTCAATCCACGATAATCAACAACCATCCTTAGCGATCCATCCTTCTTCTCCACTAAAAGTACGGGTGATCCCCAAGGCGAAGAACTTGGGCGTATATAACCTTTATCCAATAGCTCCTTAATCTGCTTCTTGATTTCCGCCAAATCCTGTGCGGGCATCCTATATGGTCGCTTCGATATTGGGCCTGTACCTGGCAAAAGCTCAATCAAAAACTCAATGTCTCTATCCGGTGGCATTCCTGGCAATTCATCAGGAAATACCTCAGGGTAATCCTTCACCACTCGCACCTCTTCCTGCACAACTCCTGATAAGGAATTTACTTGATTCCTATTTGGTCCATGTCGTGATACATACCTAATCCTTCTTCCTTCTGGCGTTGTGAGCAAAATCATCTTACTTGCGCAATCGATGTTTCCTCCATACATCGACAACCAATCCATACCGAGAATCACATCCAATCCTTGGGATTCCAGAATGATCAAATCCATCAGGAATACATGCCTTCCTATACTTAATGGCACTTGAAATCATCCTTGTCTGGCCATATACTCCTCTCCTGGTGAGCTTACTAGCATAGGGGTTTTAAGAATCTGAGTAGGCAGACTATACTTCTCTACAAATCCCCTTGATATGTATGAATGCGATGCACCAGTATCAAAAAGAACAAGTGCAGTAAATGACTTAACCAAAAACTTACCGATTACTGCATCGGGCTGATCTTCAACCTCCTCCACATCAATGTGGTTCACCTGTCCCCTGTTGAAAGGGTTTGGCTTCTTTCCAGAGCTTCCATTTCCACCTTGGCCTTCGGGACAGTCATTTGCATAATGTCCGGTCTTGGAACACTTGTAACAGGTGACATGGCTCAGGTCTTTCTTAGCTGGGGTTGATGGTGTGGTCCGGTTCTGGCCGTTGCTTCCTCCATTCCCATTACCATTCTTGTGGCCATTTTGGTTGTGTGAACTACCTCCTCCATGGGTATGCTGAAACTGAACTCCCTGTTTAGGGGTATAACGGGGCTTCTGCTGGGCTCCAGAGTTATACTTCCCCTGCCCATACTTCCTCTTGCGATTCTCAATCTCCTGCTGCTTTCCTTCAATCATGAGGGCGCAGTCTACCAACTCCTGGTAGTTATTGAATCTTGCTACCATCAACTGCAGGCTTAACTCATCATTCAGTCCTTCCAGAAACTTCTCCTGTTTAGTTGCGTCTGTAGCAACGTCATCTGGGGCATAACGTGCTAACTTACTAAAATCATCCACATACTGGCCAACAGTCCTTCCTCCTTGGCGTAAGTTGCGAAACTCACGCTTCTTCATGGCCATAGCTCCTGCTGAAACATGGGCAGTGCAGAAAGCTTGCTGAAACTGATCCCATGTGATAGTGTCTACAGGGTAAGTGGCTGTGAAATTCTCCCACCATGTTGTTGCGGGTCCGTCAAGCTGATGTGCAGCAAACTTCACCTTCTCACCATCTGTGCATCCTACAGTGGTCAACTCCCTTCCTATCTTGCGGAGCCAATCATCTATTACAATCGGCTCGGTGCTACTAGAATACACCGGCGGATTCAGCCTAAGGAAACGAGTCAAGTGATCCGCAGGTGGTGGTGGTGGGTTGTTGTTGTTGTTGCCTTGGTTCTGTACCAATGTTTGAATCAAAGTATTCTGCTGCTGAATCAACTGAGTGATCTCTGGCAGGAAAACAAACTCAGGGTCGCGTCTCAGAGGCATCTGAAGGGTTTAGAAAAGACAAGAAATTAAGAATAGAGTGAGGTCTAAGGAGAAAACACTACCCAAATGCTCATGAGACAAATGCACACAAAATCACTTCATTCATTTCAACAAAGGGCATACAATGGTCTAACTATCACAAAAGTGCTTGTACTATAATGTTTACATGGAGGGAAATCCTACTAATATGTGGGGGTCATCTATTAATTTGAACCAGTGGAAGACTCCATGATGTCTGCTCCAGCTTCGTCTTCAAAGTCGGGCTCACTTGGATCCGAATCAGTGTCGTCGATGATGATGTAGTTGCTCGGACAGTCGACGTACTTGTCTTCATTCTTGAGCGCTAATTTCTTCTTGAGTTCTTCAATCTCATACTTAAGATCGCTATTGTGCTTTACTACAGCTATGATCTCGTCCATGTAGTCCTTGCGTGTAGACTTCAGTTCTCCTTCAAGTTCGATGATCCTTCCCTTCGCATTCTTCAACTCTATCATATCATTGCACATCTGGTTCTCCTGGCGTCGAATGTGCTGGTTTAGCTCTTGGATGAAAGCTGCAGTGGATCTATCCTTCTTGGTGCTGACTATCTCCCATTGTTCATCTCGGCATCCGCAAATCTGGTAGATAGTGCACTTGAGGTCTTCTTGATAAACTTCTCTAATGCGTCCCATGGTGATATGAGCTGCCATGCTCTTTCCCAGACTCCAGGTTGGTGCACTGAAAACACTATCTATAGGCTTGGTGATTGGGGCGAATGTCCTTCCCGGAACGTGGGCTTGAATCTTCCAACGCTCCTCTTCAGGCAGAGTGGTGTTGAAAGTCCCGGTGAAGCTTGGTAGTCCAATGTTCAGGTACTTGGCGTCTTCCTTCAAGTGGAATCCAAAAGGTGTACCTTCATCTGGTTGAGCGTACTTGATCTTTGCGTCCGTCATCCTAAAAGAGTAGAAAAGATGAGGAGTTAGAAAATGAGAAGAGAGTAGTGATCTATGGCTTTAACTTAGTGGTCGTGTCCTACAGTCAGCGTGTGCTCTGATACCATCTCTGTAGCGACCCGACCTCAAATGGTCAAGTCTCTGTGCTCAGGTGTCATCCCTGGATCAGTAATGCTGACACCACACAGTACTTCGAAGGATTTATAACAGAGTAGCAATCACACACTTATTACATCGATGTCCCAAAAGAGGACTTATTACAATAATCATGGCTTAATGCCATCTAATAACGATAACAGTGGAAGACTTGGAAGATAAGTGAGTCCATAAACTCCAACGGCATCACTGAGTATAGAACCACGACCTAAAAGCACCTTACTCGTCGTCTGAAAAGTCTGCAACATGAAAGTTGCAGCCGGAAAATGGGTCAGCACATGGAATATGCTGGCAATGTAACACATAGAGAATAATGAATGACAAGCCTATTCTATATGCATATATGGCTGGGGGAAAAGCTCTATGGTTACAGTTTTGCATAAAGCCAATTTTTCCCTACTGCAAAGGAATAAATTTATTTAACTATCATGGTGGTTGTTAAACATTGAGAATGGTTGACAGCATCCTCAATCCCAATTAAAAGTAATCATTGACAAACCCAACAATATTAGATTTAGAGTAACATGTTGAGATTCACATGATATTCAAGTACTAGATACTCAAGATGTCCATAACCGGGGACACGGCTAATCATGATTAGTTTGTACACTCTGCAGAGGTTTGCGCACTTTTCCCCACAAGACTCGATCGCCTCCGTTTGGTTTCTCGCACTACATGGTGTTTGAGAAACGGATGACCGAGACATAGTCTTTCAGAAGCGCTAGCACCTTACGATGGGTAGACCGGTACACCTACATCCCCTACATCTGCTAGTCTACCACTATAAGAGTTCGCACGACTTAGTCAACTATGCCAGAGTCCATAATGGCTTGTGGCTGCACACGGAAGTTACTAGCATGAATTATCTTATGATCCCTTTGAGCCTGGGTGGCGGTCCATAGGAAAATCACACGGTAACCCCGGGATTTCCAAAAAAACAGGCAATCACTGGATACCCCAGGTGCCTCAATCCACCCAGATGTGTATTTAAGTTGCCACCTTAGATAAACCATTAATTAACAATCTCACATCTGTCATGGATATTCACTCACCCAATCCACGTCTACTAGCATAGCATGGCATAATAAGCAAACGCAGAAGTAACTCCCAAAGGTTTCATAAGTAATACAGGTAATAGGTACTACCTCATCTACTTCCCATCCCACAATTTAATTAGATCCTAATCATGCAATGTTTGAGGATTGATCTAATGCATAAAAACTGGGTAGTAGAAAAGATATGATCAAGTGTTACTTGCCTTGCTGATGATCCGCGAAACCTAGCGATTCGAAGTAACAAGTGGCGCACTCCGGGTGATCTATCGCAGACAGACAACAAGCATACAATAAGTACTCATCTAATGCACAGGTAAATCTCGAATAAAAGATCTAACCAGAAAGTTCAACTTAAGAACCCTGGTTGCAAAAGAATCAAATCAAATAAAGCAACGAAGGTCAAACGGCGAAAAGAAAACATCTCGGTTCTAGCAAATTGAAACTAGGTCAAATTTTACAGTAGCAAAACTTTGTTTAAGTTGATTAGTCGGAACGGCGGTTTCGAAACGAAACTCCAGGCGCTTGAATCACCTGATTCCGATAAACGAGCGAGAAGATAAACTAGAACGAAGATCCGATCTGAAATCGCGATCAGAAAATAGCGGAATAAATCCGATTAAAAGAAAAACGACGAACGGTTAAACGAACGGACGTTCGTTAACCAGGGATAACCGGTGATCACGTTCGTTAAGACGAGCGGTCCGGCGAACGCTCGCTAAACAACAAAACCGGAAATAAAAACCGATCTAGAGTTTTTTAAAAAAACCGAAACGACAAAAATACCGTTCCGAGGAGAGGGTGGCGCGGCGCGGCTACCTCGACGAGGCGGGGCTCCGGCGGGGTGGCGGCTAGGCGGCGGGGCGACGGCGTCACGGCGGCGGCGGCGGCAGGCGGCGGCGCAAGCGGCGGCGGCGGCTGCGGCGCAAGCGGCGGCGCGCGGCTGCTGCTGCTGCTTGGGGTGGCGGTTGCGGGTTGTGGGGAGGAGAAGGGGGGGGGTGCTGGGGTATTTATAGGAGCGGGGTGTTGCTTGGGGGAGGGGGCAAGCAAAGGCGGCGGCGGCGGCGCTGAGTTCGAGCCGGACTCGGCTGGTGGCGGCGGTGCTGCGCACGCGCGGGAGGGGCGGGGCGCTGGGCCGGCTGGCTGGGCCCTTGGCCCAGTCGGGCGCTGCATAATTTTTTTATATAAATAAAGCGCGCAGAAAACGAATAAAATAAAACCTAAACGAACTCCAAAAATTACAAAGTAAATTTTCCCCGACTCCTAAAAATGAGTCGAACAAAATGAACTTTTACTCGGGGCCAAAAATGCAATTTTTTTGAAAACACGCATTTTTCCCTAAGGCAAATAAACTCCGAGAAAATCCAGAATTTGATTTATTTATTAAATCTTCATTTTTCCTAATTTTTTTGGGAAAGTCATATTATTCCCTCTCATATTTTTGATATTGGAAAATTATTTGAAGATGATATAAATAAAATCAAATGATTCTCTTTTTCATAATTCGAGGAAACTCAAATATGAAAATTTCGAAATCTCCAACTCTCTCCGAGGGTCCTTGAGTTGCGTGAAATTTCTAGGATCGGCAAATGCACGAAAATATGTAATGCATGATGATTTAATGTATAACATTCCAAATTGAAAATTTGGGATGTTACAATCCCGTTGTCTTCCTGCGACCTCTCGGACCTTGGGGATCGATACCCCATTCACTAAAGAGGAGGTCCGTGCTACGATCCAAGAGCTCCCAGGAGACAAAGCTCCGGGCCCGGATGGATTCAATGGAGTTTTCTTCAAAGAATGTTGGGACATCATTAAGACAGAGATAATGCTTGCGGTCAATAATTTCTCCAATCTGCATGTCAACAATCTCCACTGGCTCAACTCAGCTAACATTGCCCTCATCGTAAAAAAGATGAGGCCAAGGACATCTCCGATTTCCGGCCTATCAGTCTCATTCACGCGGTTGCAAAGATCATTGCTAAGATGATGGCTACTCAACTAGCCCCTCACATGCCCGCGCTTGTCTCCAACATGCAAAGCGCCTTCGTTAGGAAAAGAAGCATCCATGACAACTATGTATGTTCGCAACTTGGCCCGCTGACTCCACCATACCAAATCCCCAACTTTGCTTCTCAAGCTAGACATCAAGAAAGCCTTCGACTCAGTTAGGTGGGATTACCTTATGGACTCGCTACTAGGGAAACTCTTATACACAGAATCTTAGTAGTAGTGCTGGATAAAATAAAGCGCCGCTGCTACTTAGTAGTAGCGCGTGGTTGTAAAAGGCGCTACTGTTATCCATTTAGCAGTAGCACTTGTTAGAAAAACATGCTACTGCTAAGTTTGAAATGGGCGCACATGGCTAGCCCCACTTAGCAGCAGCGCGTATCCTTATCCAGCGCTACTGCCACTCTCCATAGTAGTAGCGCTTTTCTTCAACCCACGCTGCCACTAACCCTAACTTATCGTCCCCGCGTGGCCGACCCTCTCACTCTCCCTCTCATTCACTCTCCCCCGCACCTGCGCCGTCGTCTGCCGCCGCCGCCGCTGAGGGAGTCCTGGATTAGGGGGTGTCCGGATGGCCGGACTATAGCCTTTGGCCGGACTCCTGGACTATGAAGATACAAGATTGAAGACTTCGTCCCGTGTCCGGATGGGACTTTCCTTGGCGTGGAAGGCAAGCTTGGCGATACGGATATGTAGATCTCCTACCATTGTAACCGACTCTGTGTAACCATAACCCTCTTTGGTGCCTATATAAACCGGAGGGTTTTAGTCCGTAGGACAGAACAACAATCATACCATAGGCTAGCTTCTAGGGTTTAGCCTCTCTGATCTCGTGGTAGATCTACTCCTGTACTACCCATATCATCAATATTAATCAAGCAGGAGTAGGGTTTTACCTCCATCGAGAGGGCCCGAACCTGGGTAAAAACATCGTGTCCCTTGTCTCCTGTTACCATCCGCCTAGACGCACAGTTCGGGACCCCCTACCCGAGATCCGCCAGTTTTGACACCGACATTGGTGCTTTCATTGAGAGTTCCTCTGTGCCTTCGCCATCAGAAAGGATGCCTCATCCCGTCTTTAAAGACGGCATTGTTGCTAAAGGAGCTTTGGCTATCGGCCAAACTCTCGGGCTAGGCGGTTTCCTTATGACCGCCTGTCCGGCCGCCGCGCCGACGATGACTTCTCGGGTCATCGAAAGCAATCTTCACGTTAGCTGGGAACTCACCGAACAGTTAGATCCGATGGAGCTCTCTACCTTAAACGAGCTCTTGGAACGCATCGCCGCCATGGGAGTCGCCACAGACTATGATCAGATTGGGCCTAAACCCGATCTGAGAGAGATTAACTCTCCCCAGGTTACCCACCACGTTGCTGTGGTAGAGGAACAATACGGCGACCCTTCTTCCATCTTAAGGACTAGCTATGTCCGGATTCCCGATCCCTCCATGCCAGATTCCCGCGGAGGGGACTATGTTACTCAAGCCCTGAACCTAAAGTCAGGCGGCGGGCTAGATTCATTGGACAACATCCAAGAACCTAAGCTTCCAAGTTCGGAAACTACTTGGCCCCAGAGTCTTAAGGTGGACGGGGTTCCGAATTTAATTCCACCCGCCCACCCAAACATAAGCGATCTATCCCAAATCCGGCAAGAGCCCATAGAAACAGTACACCATTACTGGGCCAGATTCCTCTTGGTTATCAACAGGATAAAGGACTGCCGCGAGGAGGACGCAATTTCATCCTTCTGCAATAATTGCACAGACAAGGGAATCCTCAACGCCGTAAGTCGTCGTGAAATTACACGCTTCGCTGACTTGGTGTCCATAGTACGAAAGTACTGTGCGATGGAAAACGCCTGGAAAACCGAAATCAAATTTTGGGACAATCCGGCCCTGAATACAACCCCAGTCCGAAATAAAAGGGTGCATTATCGCCAGGCACCTGGGTTAAACACCAAAAAGCAAAAACCCTCTATAGGGCATGGAACCGTACTGGAAGGATGGCTCAATGGACCCTGCAAAATTCATAGTATAGAGGGCGCCACTCCAACTCATAGCCTTAGAGCATGTTGGATACTACGGCAGGTGGCCAAAAGTGGCGAAGAGCTTCTAACTCCAAAGCACCAGCCCAAGGATACCAGTATAGTATTAGCGGTCTTCGAGACTTTCGCATCAAATAATATGCAGAAACGAACACTCTGCAGCCTTGCCGAAGTCTACCAAGTAGCAACAATAAACCCATGGAGTGACACGGCTATTACCTTTAATGCCAGTGACGAACGTAAATTCCGAACAGCCCGAGCACCAGCCGCATTGGTCCTCAGTCCAATAGTGGATGGCTTTCGCCTTACCAAGGTACTCATGGACGGTGGCAGCGGATTGAACCTCATTTACGAGGAAACCCTCAGAAAAATGGAAATAGACTGGAGCCGCATTGAGCGAAGCAACACAACCTTTAGAGGAATAATCCCCAGTTGGGAAGCATGCTGTACTGGAAAAATCACACTGGATGTGGTGTTCGGCACGCCGGATAATTACAGGTCCGAGGAGGTCACGTTCCAAGTGGCCCCGTTCAGCAGCGGATATCACGCTCTATTAGGGCGAGAGGCATTCACAATTTTTCAAGCTATACCCCATTACGGGTACATGAAGCTCAAAATGCCCGAGCCCAACAGAATCATCACTCTTGCTAGTGACCCGGACATAGCACTCTGCACCGAGAACAAGACAGCCACACTAGCCCTTGAGGCACTATCCGAAGCCCTAGCGGCCGAGGAACTCACCGCGCTGCGCTCCACGGTGAACAGGGACGATGTGATACTCGATAAGAGATCCAAGTCCACCTCCTTTAAACCGGCGGACGAAATAGTCAGATTCCAAGTCCATCCAACGGACCCTACAAAAATGGCCTCCATCGGGGCACAATTAAACCCTGATGTAGACGCCGCACTACGAGAATTCCTACGCGAAAATTGGGACATTTTTGCCTGGCACCCTTCAGACATGCCAGGAATCCCACGCCGGCTGGCCGAGCACAGCCTAAACATCCTAAAAGGATTCAAGCCAGTCAAACAAGCTCTTCGGCGTTTCTCTGAACCCAAGAGACATGCCATGGGAGAGGAGCTAGCCAAACTATTGGAGGCTGGATTCATCAGAGATATAAAACATCCAGACTGGCTAGCAAACCTGGTGATGGTACCAAAGAAGGACAAATCATGGCGCCTATGCGTCGGTCTCAAGGACCTTAACAAGGCTTGCCCAAAGGATCCCTTCCCCCTCCCCCGCATCGATCAAATTATCGACGCTACCGCAAGACACGATTCATTGTGCTTCCTCGACGCATACTCCGGTTACCACCAAATTAAGATGGCAGAGCCCGACCAAGCCGCAACGGCATTCATCACCCCATACGGCCCATTCTGCTTCAACACAATGCCCTTTGGGCTCAAAAACGCCGGCGCAACATATCAGCGCATGATTCAGACATGTCTGGCAAACCAGATCGGCAAAACAGTGGAGGCATACGTAGACGATGTGGTCGTCAAAACCAAGCACGTCGAAACTCTAGTAGACGATTTGAGGCTTGCGTTCAATAATCTTCGAACATACGACATTAAGCTTAACCCAGAAAATTGTGTTTTCGGCGTACTAGCCGGAAAACTCTTGGGCTTCATCGTATCCGTTAGAGGTATTGAAGAAAATCCAGCCAAGATCCGAGCTCTTTCACAATTGGATATCCCAAAGGACCTCAAACAAATACAAAAATTGACGGGATGCGTGGCGGCTCTAAGCTGCTTTATCTCCCGTTTGGGAGAAAAGGCATTACCCCCTTATCGCCTCCTCCGACGCACCGAACACTTCGAGTGGACGGATGCCGCCATGGCCGGACTCGAAGAAATAAAAGCCATATTGGCAACAAACCCGGTCCTGGACGCGCCCAACATGGGCGAACCACTGCTATTATATATTGCGGCAACTCATCAAGTTGTGAGCACGGTACTCGTTGTCGAACGAGAAACGGACAGACACAAGTCCCCCCTTCAAAAACCAGTTTACTACGTGTCCACTGTCCTAACTCCATGCAAGTCCCGGTACCCGCATTATCAAAAGATAGCGTACGCGGTGTTCATGGCATCCCGAAAGCTGCGACACTACTTTCAAGAGTGTTCGATAATAGTAGCCTCCGAAGTACCTCTTAATGACATTATAAACAACCGCGACGCAATGGGCCGGATTGCCAAATGGGCCATTGAGCTCCTCCCGTTCGACATAACCTATAAGCCACGGCGAGCTATTAAGTCGCAAGTTTTGGTCGACGTCGTCGCCGAATGGACTGAAGCCGAACTCCCTAAAGAGTATGGCACATATTCCCACTGGATCATGCACTTCGACGGCTCCAAAATGTTGGCTGGACTGGGGGCTGGCGTCGTTCTGACGTCCCATACCGGAGATACAGTTCAATACGTACTCCAGATAATGTATATGGACTCCAACAACGCACCAAATACGAGGCCCTTCTACGTGGCCTCCGGATGGCAGTCTCCAAGGACATTCAACGCCTAGAGGTGCGCGGGGATTCAAACCTCGCGATATCCGAAATAAATGGAGACTTCGATGCCAAGGATCCAAAAATGGCAGCTTATCGCAACGCCGTACTAAAAATGTCAGCTCGGTTTGAGGGGCTCGAATTTCACCATATAGCCCGGGATAACAACCAGGCAGCAGACGTACTGGCACGCATTAGCGCAAAGCGCGATGCCGTCCCTCCCAACATCTTCCTAGAGAGGCTGTTCAAGCAATCTGTACTATGGGAGGGGGAGTCCGGAAATAACAACCCGGACCCAACCGCACTGCCCGACACCGAACATTCTGACACAATTGGTGGTTCTGCCAACGAAGTAACATCCTCAGCCCACATAATAATGGCAGGCATCGCCCCGTGGACGGAACCATTCGTAGCCTACCTAACCAGGCAGGAACTTCTTGAGGACCAAAACGAGGCCCGCTGCATAATGCGGCGATCTAAAGCCTATAAGGTCCATGAGGGAGAGCTTTACAAGAAAAGCACAACCGGAGTCCTTCAAAGGTGTATCTCCAAAGAGGAAGGGTGGAACCTTCTGGCTGAAATTCATGCCGGACTCGGAGGGCAACACGCCGCAGCCCGGGCCCTTGTAGGCAAGGCCTTCCGTATAGGATTTTATTGGCCGACGGCCCGGGCAGATGCTCAGGACTTAGTCCAACGATGCGTCGGTTGCCAGCACTTTGCTAATCAAAGCCACATGCCACCCACCGCCCTCAAAACTATACCCATAACCTGGCCCTTCGCGGTCTGGGGGCTTGATATGGTTGGACCCCTTAAAGGAGGAACCCACAAGCAAAAATACCTACTGGTCATGGTGGATAAATTCACCAAATGGATAGAGGCCAAACCTGTTAAGACGACCGAATTCGGACCGGTGATAGACTTCATATCAGGGGTCGTACACCGTTACGGCGTCCCCCATAGCATCATCACTGATAACGGCACGAACTTTACGGCTGGCGAGGTTAAACTCTGGTGCAAAAACATGGGCATCAAGCTCGACTACGCTTCAGTCTATCACCCTCAAACTAACGGTCAAGTCGAGCGAGCAAATGGTCTAATCATGAGCGGCATCAAACCCAGATTAGTGCGGTCCCTCAAGGAATCTAACATGCACTGGGTAGAGGAGCTCGACTCCGTACTCTGGGGGTTGCGGACCACTCCGAATTGCACCACCGGATTTACACAATTCTTTATGGTATACGGCGCAGAGGCAGTTCTGCCGTGTGACATAATTCATGACTCACCTCATGTGCGCATGTACGAAGAAAGAGAAGCCGAGCTCGATCGGCAAGACAGTTTGGACGCATTGGAGGAGGAGAGCGACGTGGCAAAAGCCCGTTCCGCATTCTATCAACAGCAAGCTCGAAGATATCAAAGCAGAGAAGTACGGGCCAAAACTTACAACGTTGGCGAGTTGGTTCTACGCCCGCCGGACAAGAAAAAGGACAAACTCAAGCCCAAATCGGAAGGTCCCTTTATCATCGACCAAGTCCTGACCAGTGGAGCGTACCGTCTGTGAGATGCATTGGATAACCGACTCGAGCCGAACCCATGGAACGCAGCCCGTCTCCGAAGATTCTACGCCTAGCGCCGGATTCTGAGTTCGTCTCCTTCCTCCGTCTATATTTTACATATTAGTTGTCTTCTGTTTCTCTCCTTCTCCCTCCTTTCCCATTACAGCCTTTGAAAGCTTGTTTGCGCATTGTTCGCACACACTTGACGCGCTATCTGTGCTCATTATACCTGGGGGCTTCTTTAACAGAAGCTTATTTATACGGGCTTCATGCCGAACACATGTGTCACACTTTCGCATGTACCTTTTATTCACCATTATATGCATCGATATGACTTAAGTTTTGGCCAACCTAGGTTGCCTGGCTCCTGTGCTTACCCCTACGTTCCCGACTGTTCGGCTAGGCGGTAAAGGGAGCACCTCTGCGATTGTTACTGCTGGGTCAGCCGGATGTGTACCTCAGACTGGGTGAAGCCGAAAGCTAGCGTTCTTAAGGGAATATTCGGTCAGTGAACTAAAAGACGATTTCTTATCTATTTATTTATCTGCCCCCAGATGTTTTTCTACTTTTTTCGCAGTCCGGACATGCACTTGAGGGCATGCCTCGCAGGGAAAGGAACCCCTAACGGAACTATTCTCACTGGAAGATGTTTCTTACTAACCATGTAATATAACATAACTAGTTGGGCACTTGTCTGATAAAGCACTAATGACCCCTACGCCTGGTCTCCACGCATGCCCCGGTTCTTATATAACCGCGAGGGTATTCGGACACACTCCGGACTATTGGGTCCCGAGGTTGAAGCGAAAAGGTCCGCTATGACAAACGATCTACAATCCGGCTAGAAGGCATTTTACATGTCATCTTAAATTACATAGTCAACTTGACTGGGCATATTCCTCTTCAATGCTATCCAGCAGGTTGTCTAGTTTACAGTCCTGTTGGGAATACTTTGCGGCCAATTCTACTTGGCCGTACACTAAGCTCACAGGGATCTCCTTCCCATCGGGCCTCGCAGGTCCGACCTCGGCCATGTGGTTTGGGTCAGCCTTCGTGTACCGCGTCTTCACCATGGCCCAGGCCTCCCTAGAGCCTTGACGGCAGGCCGATATCTTCCATAAGCGGAAGCGCTGCCGCACTCCCTGAAGCCTCTCTGCAAGCTCTCCAAGGCCTTCGGGCAGGGAGACAGATGGCCACAAGCCCTGGGCGACGCCTTTCATCACATGCCGAACTCGTTCGTGCAGTTGCAAGAGCTCGGGAAGAAGGTCACCCGTAGAACCGGGCATTTCCTCTGTAGGACGGCCTGTGAGCATACCTACAGACATAACTCTGTTAGTTGACTTCCTCGCCGAACTCTTTTTTCAAAGTTTGTTCAAGCACTTACTAAAAATGCCGCGTCGAAGCCGCCGATTCTCCTTAACGGAGTCAGACAGCTCGGCACGAACATCCTTTAGTTCCTCACCCAGCTGGGTGTTGGCATTTTGGAGATTATTTTTCTCTTGCCTCACCCTTGTAAGCACATTCTCCCTGGCCTTTAACCGGCGCATGAGCTGTTGCTTGGCCGGATCTATCCCGGCGCCATCTGCAATATTATTGTCAGACTTATACACACGCCGCACCTCACAAATTACTCATCTTTTGAAGCATATATTACCAGAGGGGGTCTCTTTGGCTTCCCCCGCTGCGGCTAGTGCGGCCTCAAGTTGGGCTTTGCACTCCTCCAGCTCCTAGGACAGTTGGGTATTCTTTTCCGTAAGATCCTGCACAATAAATGATCCTTAAATCAATTATTCTAACTATTTCAAGTCTCGGGGGCTACTGGCATATATAACTATCAAATTTTCTCACCCGTATGTCTTTTACATACTGCTCCGTGGCTCTGGCTAGACCATTTTGAGCGGCACGGAGGTGCGCATCTCCCGAATTGAAAGCATCCAATGCCTCTGGGGAGAAACATGCGTCACGAAGAACTGTCCGACGACGCCTGTGATTCATGGCACTCTCCACCTCGGAATTGGTGGCAGATAACCTGTCGGCATCCTCTGTCGGAGGAGCATTCGATGCACGCCTCGTGTTCGCCTCCGCTTCTGGACTTGGCTTTGGAGCCTGGCGAGCGGAGGATTGATTGGCAACCTCTCCGGATATAGTCCGGCGAGCGCTCTTCCTCCTGAAAAAGCACGAGCGTTAGTATGCCTCCCAGGAATAAAACCTGGGAGCAAGATGACACGCCATACCGTTGCACCGATGTTTCAATCTGTACTACACTTCTTTTCAACCTATTGGGCCTTGTTGTCCCTTGTTGACTGGCCGTCGCAGGCTCGGCCTTCTGCCTCAAGGACTTCCCCTGCGAAACACCATTGGTATACGGTGATAAAAAACACGCATGGATGGGTCATTTTCAAAGTATTGGGACTTCGGTCTCGGTTACCTGCGAGGCGGGAAGTATTCCGGGGTAATCGGCCGTAATGGCGACCAAGGCATTATCGATGCTCAGTTGGTGAAATACCCCATCGATCAGCTCCACTGATATGTCCGGATCCTCTTGGGAGGTCGGATCGAGGAACCGTTCCGGATCCTTGGGTTGTGGAGGCGGGCTGTTTATATTCTTTACGGCCCGGTGCAGTTCCTGCGCCGAAATCACAAAATGAGATACTTAACTATGGGAGTATGGATCGGATAAGCAAAAATAAATGTCCGCTTACCCAGCTTGGAGGGTTGTACATAGAAAATCCGCCCTGTGGATTGATGCGAAGAAATTCCTCCTCTTCTCCCTTGTACAATGCGGACAAGATCTTCATCAGATCGGCGACCGATCCTGGCCCCTTACGGCCGCAGTGGGTGGCATCATCCTCCCCGTTGAAATCCCACATAGGGTGGCCTCTATACTGGAGCGGCTGCACCCCCCGCATAATGCATGTGGCCATGACCCCGATCATGGTCAGTCCGGAATGAGCTAACAACCTTATTCGGCTCATCAGGTAAAGGATGTCCCTGTCATTTTCCTTCTGAGGGCTCCGTGGACACCAGCTTAGGCGTTTCTTCAAAGGAGCGTTATTGAACTCAGGGAGGCCGATCCGAACAGGGTCCAGCAGGGGGACATCTTCTATATAAAACCATTCCGAAGGCCAGTCTTCAGACGCCTTCTTCGGGGTTCCGGATAGATATCCGGTCCCGGCGATGCGCCATAGTTCGGCTCCGCCCACTTGATATATTGACCCCTCTTGAGAACGGGGCACAAGGCAGAACAACTTCTTACACAACGCAAAATGAGCCCCGATGCCCAAAAACAGCTCGCAAAGGGCCACGAAGCCCGCAATATGCAAAATGGAGGCACGCGTAAGGTTGTGCAACTAGAGGCCATAGAACTCCAGGAGCCCCCGGAGAAACGGATGAATTGGAAATCCGAGCCCTCTTATCAAATAAGGGACAAAGCATACCCGCTCTCCTTTGGAGGGGCTGGGGACGCTCTCCGCTTGTTTTCCGCCCTTATAGGTGGCGAGTCCGGCTCGGACCGGAACCATGAAGGCCGGGGGAAGAAATCCCTTGGTTTGGAGCGTCACTAACTCGCTGTGTGGGAGGGAGCATCTCTCCCAATCTCCGGGCCGAGGGCTGGGAGGGCGAGAGGAGGAGCCGCGTCGACTGTCCATGATGGAATGGATTTCTGTCAGATACGCTCTGATGAATGCTCGCGAAGGGAGGATGGTGTTATTCGGATCTAGATCCTCGTCTCTTTTATAGGCAGCTCATTTGCGCAGCTAGGGGGGTAAATGTAAAAATACCCTGGCTTTTCGCATTCGTTCAACACGTGGAAGATGACCATTATTGGGCGTGGAAGCCGAGGAGCGCAATATTTACAGGAAGCCGGACGCTATTCAACAGGTACACAGGATTTGGAGAAGAACCCGACTTGCAATGTCGAAGACAATCTACGTGCCGGACTCGTCGCCATTGAAGCCTGGTTCGGGGGCTACTGAGGGAGTCCTGGATTAGAGGGTGTCCGGATGGCCGGACTATAGCCTTTGGCCGGACTCCTGGACTATGAAGATACAAGATTGAAGACTTCGTCCCGTGTCCGGATGGGAGTTTCCTTGGCGTGGAAGGCAAGCTTGGCGATACGGATATGTAGATCTCCTACCATTGTAACCGACTCTGTGTAACCCTAACCCTCTTCGGTGCCTATATAAACTGGAGGGTTTTAGTCCGTAGGACAGAACAACAATCATACCATAGGCAAGCTTCTAGGGTTTAGCCTCTCCGATCTCGTGGTAGATCTACTCTTGTACTACCCATATCATCAATATTAATCAAGCAGGAGTAGGGTTTTACCTCCATCGAGAGGGCCCGAACCTGGGTAAAAACATCGTGTCCCTTGTCTCATGTTACCATCCGCCTAGACGCACAGTTCGGGACCCCTACCCGAGATCCGCCGGTTTTGACACCGATAGCCGCCCTCGCCCGGCCATCGTCGTCGGACGCTCCTGCTCCTCCGGAACTGAGGTAGTCCCTCCCTCCTCCCCTCCGTCCTCCTCCCACCGCCCCCTCCTACCTCCTCCTCCGGCCACCCTCTTCTTCCTCCTTCCCCCTCCTCTGGCCAAGCCCCTCCGCCGGCAGACCTCCTCCCGCCGCCCCTCCTCCTCTCTCCTCCCTCCTTCCACCCCTCCTCCTCCCTCCTCCGATCCCACCGCCCTCCCCTATGGGAGTCCTGGACTAGGGGGTCCTCGGGCATCCGGTCTATTGATGTGGGCCGGACTGATGGGCCATCAAGATACAAGACAGAAGATTATTTCTCGTGTCTGGTGGGGACTCTCACATGCGTGGATGGCAAGTACAGGTGTCCGGATATATTATTCCTTTCTATAAAACTGACTTTGTACAACCTGTTGACACCAGATTTTGGCACGGTCAAGAACTTAATTACTATGGCCTCAAATGGTGAAGTGGTCTACATAAAAAAGTTTCGTATTGTCGATACGAACATCCTTGAAGTTTGGGACATCGCCATTCGATCTCATCTCGAAGGCCGAAGTTGTGTTCGAAACACTAAGATTTTATATTCAGAACACTATTCGGCTCATTATGCCCCCAAGACTGCCTCGTACGTAAACATGATCTACACGAATTGTCTTCGTCTCATTGAAGCGATCGATTTTGATATAAGAATCGTTCCAATCCGAGTTCGTATGTGAAAGTTAGAGCCATCGGAATGCAGCTCTGTCAGGAGGTTGAAAGTGGCGCGCCCCACCACACACCTGTCCGATGAGTAGCGCGAGTAATAGCCCAATTTGTGCGAGGTAGCACGAATAATAGCCTGTTTTGCACAAGCAATTTGACCCTCAAGATGACCTCTGATCAAAAAGTTCAACATGAAAGTTGTTCGCCTCGTCGAAACAGTCAAGATTGCTTTTCGACTCGCTTTCATACGAGGTCGTTTACCACCACAAAAAAGACCCGCAAGGTGCAGCCAGTTTAAACCGAACAGTTTTGGAAAATTCGGACAAAACCAATCCGAATTTGATTAGGGTTTTGGACGTGAATCCAAGTCTTTTCCTTGCACGGGAAGTCCAGCCGCCTCTTATATACCTAAGGGTGACGAGGTGACGGCCGATTGAACAACAACACACAATCAATCAACTCATCTACCACTTTTTATCTTTTATCTTTTCTCCTTAACCCTAGTTCTTCTTCTTTCTCGTTCTTTGTTCGTTCTTCTTGTTGCAGGGCGGCGAACCTCGAGGCTCTAGAGGCGGTCAGGCCTACCTAGGGCAGCCCATAGCCGCCGCGCGCCCTGACGGGGTCCCTCCCGGGCGTGTGGGGTTTCGGGTTTTCAAAAGCACCCGCTGGATTGCCTGCGTACCGCGCTTCCGGACAGGTCTCCTTCCACGTGAGCTGCGGTGCATCACCCTCGACGTTGGAGGTACACGGTGACGTGTTCGTGTGCGAACACACTTTTTGGCGACTCCGCTGGTGATGCACACGAACACGTCACCGTGTACCTCCAACGGCGAGGGTGATGCACCGCAGCTCACGTCGAAAGAGACCTATCCGGAAGCGCGGTACGCAGGCAATTCGATAGGTGCTTTTGAAGACCCGAAACCCCACACACCAGGGAGGGACCCCGTCAGGGCGCGCGGCGGCTATGGGCTGCCCTAGGTAGGCATGACCGCCCCTATGGCCTCGAGGTTCGCCGCCCTGCAACAAGAAGAACGAAGGAAGAAAGAGAAAGCAGAAGAACTAGGGTTAAGGAGAAAAGATAAAAGATAAAAACTGGTAGATGAATTGATCGATTGTGTGTTGTTGTTCAATCGGCTGTCACCCCTTAGGTATATAAGAGGCGGCTGGACTTCCCGTGCAAGGAAAAGTTTTGGATTCGCGTCCAAAACCCTAGTCAAATTCGGATTGGTTTTGTCCAAACTTTCCAAAACTATTTGGTTTAAACTGGCTGCACCTTGCGGGTCTTTTTTGTGGTGGTAAACCACCTCGGACGAAAATGAGTCCAAAAGTAATCTTGACCGTTTCGACGAGGCGAATAACTTTCATGTTGAATTTTTTTTATGAGAGGTCATCTTGAGGGTCAAATCGTTCGCACAAAACAGGCTATTATTCGCGCTACCTCGCGCAAATAAGGCTATTACTCGCGCTACCCATCAGTCAGATGTCTGGTGGGGCTCGCCATTTTCGGCCTCAGCTGCATTCTGATGGCTCTAACTTTTGCATGCGAATTCGGATTGGAACGATTCTTATATCAAAATCGATCGTTTCGACGAGATGAAGACAATCCGTGTAGATCACTTTTCCATACGAGGCAGTCTTGGGGGCGTAATGAGCTGAATAGTATTTTGAATACAAAATCTTAGTATTTTGAACACAACTTCGGCCTTCGAGATGAGATCGGATGGCGATGGCCCAAACTTCAAAGGTGTTCGTATCGATAATATGAAACTTTTTTATGTAGATCATTTCTCCATTTGAGGCCATATTAATTAAGTTCTTGACCGTGCCAAAATCTGATGTCAACACATGCCCCCCTGTTTTTCGGCAAAACTTGGATGCTGAAAAATAATTTGCTCAGAGTTTGTTCTAAGGACAATGTCAACACTCCATCGTACATTTATATGTGCTTAGGGCGATAATTATATATCGGCCATGATTTATGCTAAGGGTGATAGTAATATATGGGCCATGTCTTTGCTTAGGGCGATAGTTATATATCGGTCGTTGCCTATCTAGGCTTCTTGCCACACACCTGGGTGATACTTCTTTAGATACTTGCAATTGAGAGCTCGAGGTAACAATGTGCCTTGTACATATTCCACCAAATATGAGTTTCCAGGAACTACTCTTGTAATCTTAAAAGGACCTTCCCAACTAGGAGACCACTTCCCGAATTTTCTATCTTTTGAACCAATTGGTAGAATCACCTTCCACATGAGATCGCCAACTTGGAAATTCTTCAACTTGACCTTCTTATTGTAAGCTCTTGTCACCCTCAACTTATCTCTCTCTATGGCCTTCAAAGCAGTCAAACGTTCATCGGTGACTTCATCAATATTGTCCATCATCAAGTTATAAAAGTCTACCGCCGATAAATCATTTTGTTTGGCTATTCTCAAAGCATTCAAATTCACTTCCACTGGTAAAACGGCCTCTTGACCATATACGAGCTCATATGGAGTTACCTTTGTAGCACCATGCCTTGAGATTCTGTGTGCCCACAAAGCTTCGGACAGTAGATCATGCCATCTCCTTGGATTATCCTCAATATTCTTCTTGATGAGCTTGATTAATATTTTGTTGCTAGACTCAGCTTGTCCATTGGCTTGGGCATAATATGAGGAGGAATTAAGCAACTTTATCTTATATGATTCAGCAAATTCTCTAACTTGATGTGACATAAAGGATGAACCTTGGTCCGTAGTTAATGTTTGAGGAATGCCGAATCTATGAATAATGTGCTCAGTTATGAATTGAATTACCTCTGTATGCGTCATATTTTTGAGCGGTATTGCTTCAGACCATTTAGTGAAAAAATCAGTTGCCACCAACACGAACGGATGCCCTTTTGAAGAAGAAGGATGAATCTCTCCAATAAAGTCTAATCCCCAACCTCTAAAAGGCCACGACTTGATAATAGGATGTAACATAGCAGCGGGAGCCAACTGAATATCACCAAACTTTTGACAAGCTTCACATCCTTTATAATACCGAAAGCAATCAATAACCATTGTCGGCCAATAAAACCCAGCACGTCGTAATAACCATTTCATCTTGGGAGCCGACTGATGAGTGCCACAAATACCTTCATGAACCTCTCCCACAGCAACTCTTGCTTGGTCCTCGTCCAAGCACTTTAAAAGAACATCATCAACCGTTCGACGATAGAGATCATCATCTCTCATTGTGTATTTGAAAGCCATACGCCGAACAGTCCTGTCCACCCTTTTACTAGGATCACACAGATAATCAATAATGGGTTTCCTCTAGTCTTGATTTTCTCCTGCATTAGATATTTCATTAGTGGCCGAAACGGTGGGCTCTGGTTCAGCCCCCCCTATGTTGGCAAGACTAGACATCGGCCTTTCAGAAATATGAAACATGCCATGATCAACATGATAGTCGGATGCTTGTTGTGCCAACTCATTTGCTCTCCAATTGTCATGTCTTGATATATGAGCAATGCTAAAATAATCCAAAACAGAAATTATATCTAGACATTTATCAAGATAAACATTAAGTGGTTCGTCAAAACATTGAAAAACTTTGGATATTTGCTGCACTACCAATAACGGATCACCAAAAGCCTCAATATGTGTAACACCTATGGCAAGCAACATCTCTAAGCCGAATAACAATGCTTCATATTCGGCTTGATTATTTGTGCAAAAATATTCTAAGCGGCACGAGGCTTCAAAATTAGCACCATGAGGAGATATGTAAATAATGCCGACAGGCAGTTGCTACAAACTGAACCATCAAAATATAATCTCCATGGTACTAATGAGACAAGGTTTATATCAATATCATGCTTGTCATCAATCCGATGCCCAACAATAAAATTAGCAACAATTTGGCCTTTCATGGATTTCAGAGATTCATAAGCCAAATCATATTCAATTAAAGCATCAGCCCACTTGTCAATTCTACCACTAAGAATTGGCCTATGCAACATGTATTTGATGACATCGGTCTGACAAGCTATAATGCAAGTACTAGGCACTAGATAATGTCTCAATTTTGTGTAAGCATAATATAAGCATAAACATAATTTCTCAATAAATGTATACCTTGTCTCGGCGTCCAATAAATGTCTGCTCAAATAAGTAATAGCATGCTCCTTTCCTTCGGTCTCTTGAGTCAAAACAGCACCAATAACACCTTCCTCTACTGGAATGTAAAGTCTAAATGGCTCCCTATGCCTGGGCCTTTCATAACCGGAGGAGTGCACAAATATTTCTTAATCATATCAAATGCTTCTTGCTGTTTTGCCCCCCAAGTAAAATCAACATCATTCTTTAACCGAAGGATAGGAGTAAATGCATCAACTTTCCCTGATAGATTGGCTATGAATCTCCTCAAATAATTGACCTTTCCAAGGAATTTTTGCATATCTCTCTTGCATGTTGGAGCCTCTATTTTCTGTATAGCTTCTATCTTTTTGGGACCAATTTCCACGCCATCTTCATGAATAATGAAACCCAGAAACTTCCTAGCCGATACACCAAAGGCA
The DNA here is from genome assembly GCF_018294505.1 of Triticum aestivum. Classification (NCBI taxonomy): domain Eukaryota; kingdom Viridiplantae; phylum Streptophyta; class Magnoliopsida; order Poales; family Poaceae; genus Triticum; species Triticum aestivum. The sequence goes on along the minus strand of NC_057795.1, from coordinate 331,745,864 downwards.
CACTTTAAAGGATTCATTTTCAGCCCATATTTCTTCATTCTTTCAAAAGCCAAACGCAAATCGGCAAAGTGAGATTCAAAAGCATCCGATTTAACAACAATATCATCAATATAGACCTCAAGTATAACACCAAGTAAATCATGAAAAATCAAATTCATAGCCCTTTGATACGTGGCGCAGGCATTCTTTAATCCAAAGGGTCCATGTCCGGGACTGGGCTCCGTCGGGCTGGTACTGGGAGGTGCTGCCTTCCGAGGGGCGCAACTTGCTGAGGAGCCAACCCGTTGTTGACCCGAACCTTCTTTGGTGGCGGTCGCGTGGGCCACTGACGATGCAGAGGCTTGCGTCCCCCACGGAGGTGATACGTCACCGTGTTAGCGAAGAGGACGAGCACGCCCGTAACTACATGGTTGCATTGGAGGGCAGGTTCGACAATACCTGGCAGGTTCTTCAGGGATCTCACTGGAGCTACGATCCTGTGATGGTTCCTTCTCTTTGGGTGTCCACCGCCAGCGCCGATACCCGTCGTTCGCTAGGGTTGTAGTTATATTAGTGATGTTATATGTATGATACTATTCGAGATGTATTAGTGATAATATTCGACGATCTACGTACGCAAGAGATGATTTAGTTTTGCTTATTGAATGCATGCTAATTTGAATACTAATTTATTTTATAATTTAGTTTTGCTTATTGGATGCTCAAATTGGAGAACTACTCCTGTTTTGAATGCTCAAATTGGAGAGCACAATGCAAGGCATATGCATTTGGTTAGTTAATAGCTTATAGGGTTTCACTAAATCCTAAGACGAGGATAATAATGTTTTTATTTATATTCTGTTTTTGCAGCCAAATCTCCATGTCGTCGTCCCCGTCACCGACCCCCTCCGACCTCGAGGTGAGACCAGCCAAATCTCCATGTCAATATGAGTCCTATAAGATATTTTGAAATGTTTTTGTTCATATTTTCAACCATTGAAATGCAATGACCATCAAGTTTAGATGCAATGACTATCAAGTTTGAATGCAAATAGGATATGTGCTTGCCCAAGTGGCCATGTTTGCAGGTAACACCTCCGAGTGGCCTTTGTTTTGTCGGGGTGTTGATTAATTTCCGTTCCGGCAAATGTCACGCGCTCGATATGTCCTTTTTAGCAAAGGTCATGCCGGATTTTTCCGTGAATTTTGGGATGACTTGTGCTAGAATATGTAGGAAATATCTAGTGGTCCGGATTTTCTAGAAAGGTAATTAAACGATACTTTGGGTTGACTTTAAGTCTGTCGAGGCTCCATACATGACAGAGGAAGAATCCCAACTGTTGTCATGGGGGTTGTTTCTCCTTGTTCTCCTTGTGCTAGACCTTTGTTATGCACTAGGGGAAGGATGAGTAACGATCATCACCGATGGTCGAAAAATCAGTGAGGGAGTGTGTCCACCATATATGAGAGAAGAAGAATGCCGACTATTATCGTGGGGGTGGCTTCTCCTTCATTCCCGTGTGCCAGACATTTTGGTTTAGTGCACTCGAGGATGAAGGGAGGAGCAACCATCACCAACTGTCGAATATACACACCACATGAGCTGAGAGTTTTCAAAAAAAGACTTGACGGACCGATAGTCAACCCGTGCTGAATAATAATGATCTAATTTAGTTTTTCTAGTACATATATTGAATTTTAGAAGTTTAATCTTTGAATTATGAACATAGGAAATGTCGTCGGGCGACGAAAGTCTCGTGGAGTGCTCCTGGTGCGGCGACGACCCGGGTTTCTGCGACAGGCCTCACTTGGTAGAAGGTCGGCGCTTCAGCATTAAGCTCTAGGAGACCTTTGATCTTGAAACGGTACGCAACGATGCAAAGTGTTTTTTTTGTAATTAAGCTCAACTTCTTCTTCTTCAACGTGTAATTTCGTCTTTTATAATTTGACTAGCTTATCCCATGCCATGCAAGACGCTATGTCTTGGAGATGATGGATTTTGAAGATCATGAAAATATGGAAACAAAGATAGTTCACCTAAGGACCCATCATGATTTTAATTTTGCTGTAAATCTATACAATTCTGAGAGTGTATCTTTTGGTTGCCCGAATTGGGAAGCACTTTGCAAGGCATATGATTTCCATGAGGGTATGCTTGTCACGATGGATCTTGGTGATCCTGACATCGAGGAATATAATATGGACATTTGGGTCCTCGTTGATATGCTTCCAATTCTATCGCTATGTGAGTTTCTCAAACATAGTTATTAAGTAATGTATATTGTTTATTTAAAAATAGTTGACAGCTTATTTCCATCGATAGCTTATTTTCATTCTTCAAAGAATGTGCAGAAGATGGTAGACAGAACCTACTACACCGACGGCGCAGAATTAGCTTATCAGGAGAAAAATCATTTGATCTCATTTACTAAAGATCTTGAGAATTACAATATCTATTATCAAACTCCTGCAAATTATGGTCAATACGTGCCACTAGTGCACGTGTTGAACTACGGTAACATCCATGGAGATGGCATGGTAAGAGTTTTTACTATTACGACATTCGTGCATCTTTTGCATAAATTCTTCTAAAACTAAACTACATTGCTAACTACGAAGTTATTACTATATTTTTCAACAGAAAATCCCGAAGGGTTGTGTGCCTCATCTGATGTTTTCGAAAGGTCGCCTTGATGTTATGAGCTTACGGCCAGGTCATCCTACGCATCACTGCTGTTCATACCGGATTTCTAAAACCGATGAAGACATGACAATCAAAGATTGGAAAAAAAGTATGGTTAGTCATAGGGAGGTACCTGGAAGCAACATTGTGTGGCACGCAAGAATTGGAGACATGATAATCTCCATTCTCCATAATGGAGAGTCAGGACCTATCTTGTTTTATGCTATTTTACCTAAAAGAGTGTAGTAGGTCCTATTAGAGAGGAGTAGGTCATAGGTACAATGTGTTATTATGTGGTACAGTGTGTTAGAGTTGACGATGATGTTGAGGAGGAGTTGTGATTATGACTAGTGACCAACTTGCTATATGATGTCTCATTGATGAAAATGATGATCATAAGGAGTTGTTATATGACAATGATGTATTATGATGATAAGTTGTTAATGATATGATGATGATGAGTTATTATGTCATTGGGTGAAAGAACCGCGGTTTAGTTTCAAGTGGATGAATCCAAAGTGACCAACACTTTGGATCTATGCACTTGAAAGTAATCCATGGTTCTTTCACCCAATGATGTAATAACTCATTCTGATGTAAAAACAATCGCTAAATTGCTACTGTATGAAAACTTGTATAACGGCGTATGAATACGACATAAAACAAAAAGAAATACATAACAATAGTAGTAGCGCGAGTAGGGAGGCACGCTACTAGTAATTACCAGCAGCGCTGTCTACCAAAATCGCTACTACTAAGCAGGTATAGCAGTAGCGCGGGCAAACACACGCTACTGATACACTTTAGCTGTAGCACCGTATCAGTAGCGCGCCTCCCTGGGCTACTGCTATACCTAAAACCAGCGCTACTGCTAGCCTTTTCCCTAGTAGTGACTTGTTGCGCCACCATCACTTCCCGAGCCGGTTCTGTGATTGGATATCTGCTCTCCTTTCGACGGCCTCCTCCAGAGTTCTACTTAATGGTGTTGCGGGTGACCCAATCATGCACGGATGTGGGCTTCGGCAGGGGCATCCTCTCTCCCCCCTGCTCTTTGTCCTTGCCATTGATCCCCTGCACCATATCCTAGCCAAGGCTACCACGCAAGGGCAACCTCCATCCGCTCCGTGGAAACCCCATCCGAGCCTCCTTATACGCTGACGATGCATCCATCTTTGCTGCTCCTATCAAGGAAGACATACAGTTTCTCGCTTCAACGCACTTTCCCTCTGGTGAAGTCACTGGATTAGTCACCAATTGCAACAAGAGCTTAGTTGCGCTCATTCGTTGTGCCAACTTTGACCTCGATGACATCCTACAGGCCTTCCCGGCGGTCCGGACATCTTTCCCCTTGCGGTACCTTGGTCTTCCCTTGTCGGTCACTAGACTCAAGCGCATATACTTTCAGTATCTTGAGGACAAGATTGCGGGCAAGCTGCCACCTTGGTTGGCTATGCGTGTAGCGACCGCTCGAGCATTGTTTTGGTCAAAGTTGTCCTCACAGCCATTGCGATCTACCATCTCACGCTGTTGGATCTCCCCGCTGAGGTTTGGGGAAAGATTGATAGCCCGCGACGTGCTTATCTTTGGGCTGCCTGTGACAAGGTGTCTGATGAAAAGTGTAAGGTTAATTGGGAGCTTCTGCAAGCCCAAGACCTTCGACGTCCTGAGTGTGCTTAATCTCGAGAAGTTTGCACCACCCTTCGTCTTCGCTGGCTTTGGTTCAAATGGGCCGACCCTCCCAAGACTTGGGTGGGGATGGAAGCGCCCTATAGTGATAGTGACAGAGATAATTTTGGCATCCACGGTTGTGCCCATTGGTTAGGGCAAAAACGCAAAATTCTGGGAGTCATCTTGGCTCAATGGTCTCCGACCTAAAGATATCGCTCCAAAAATCTTCGAAGTATCCAAAAAGAAGGTATGCTTGGTTATTAAGGCTCTTGACAACAATTTCTGGGTCAGGAAAATTGACATTATACAGGGGCTCACTTTGGCACATATCCATGAGTTTGCGGTCCAATGGGAGATGATTACTGGTGTTGCTCTCAATCCTGATAGGAAGGACACCATATCCTGGAAATTCACTTCCACTGATGAATATTCGGCGGCTACGGCGTACATGGCACAATTCGAGGGCCTAGTTCTCAGTCCAACTGCTCCCACAATCTGGAGTAATTGGGCTCCCCCAAAATGCAAGGTCTTCACTTGGCTTATCATCCAAAACCGTGTGTGGACGGCGGATCGATTACAACGGCGAGGACGGCCAAACTGTGGACTTTATCCCCTATGCAAACAAGTTCAAAGAGTCCGCCTCCCATCTTCTCTTCTAGTGTAGGTTCACCGCCCGTCTCTGAAATGAGGTGATCGCCTATCTCGGCATGCATGACCACTCGCGACTGACTTGGTGCCATGAAGACACGATTCAAGATTGGTGGCTTAAGACGATCAACACTGGAGGGAATATCGAGAAAGTCAATGCCTCTGTTCTGATGCTTATCATGTGTGAAATATGGAAGGAGCGGAACGCAAGAGTCTTTCGCAACACGGCTTCATCAACCACCATTATTGTTGCTAAGATCAAAGAGGAGGTCCATCTTTGGGCGTTGGCGGGAGCCAAACGCCTGATTGCGCTTATGTCACAAGAGTAGTCTTTCTTTTTGCCGCTCTGTGGTGTTGTCTAAACCTTCTCCTTAATTAATGAAAATGACAAGTCTTTTGCCTTGTTTCAATTTTTTTACTCCACCTTAGCATTTGCTAACCGCAGGAGAAAGTACCTAGCTACGAATGGCGCTGATGCTTCTTCTCTATCCAGATGCTGCAACTCAGCTCTCCAAAAAAGATTAACAAGCAAGCCTATCAAAATGGTGGTACTCTGTTGACATACTCCTCGCAGGAAGTGCATTTTTATCGAAAATTACGAAAACATTATGGACCGAATGACTAATAAAGATGAGGAATCCACGTTGTACTACGAACTCCTACTCGGCTTAATTACTAGGTATAGTTAATGGCCCTACCTTAACTAGTGTGTCCTTACACTTATCATTTTGTTTTGCCAACCCATGTGCCGGGTGATCTTCTTTATAACACAGCCATATGCACTGTGTTGGCGAGAACACATTTCTTCAGGGTAATGCTGAGGGGTTCTTCATTTGTCGATTCGGAAACTGCAACCATTTTATTTCCCTTCACCGGAAACTCATGCGTTGAGACTTGAAACACAAGAATATATTTTTTCTTTCTTTTTGAGACAACACAAGAATAGATTTGCATGCAGAATCGATGCGCACAATAGACAATGCATCCTCCTTTACCGGCAGACAAACATTGTTAGCACTTGGCACGCTACAGGGAACCAAACATGTATCAGTTTTTTTCCTGTGCTGGTATAGAGAAGTGCAGGTTTTCTTTGAAGTTAGTGTAGTTTTCTCTTTTTTGAGCCGTTTTGAAGTTAGTGTAGTGCTTTGGTCACAACTGGTAGATCTACATGGGTCGACTAGTAGATCTGATGAAAAATCTCATGGAGGCCCATAGTCGGTGATTCGTATTTGGCGCTTCAGGCGTCCGTTACTGTTTATTTTACAAACAGACACCTTAAGCACCCCACGCTGGCCGGCCCATCTAGCTGTATTTTAATCCGAAAAACAAGCGTGCAGATTCAGATTCAAACCAGTGACCTCCGACATATAGTTACGCTGGTGTAGCCACAGCGCCACCCAGAAGTATCTAGTAAGATTCAACTTTTTCCTTCTTTATTATTCCTTTTTATTTTTTTACTTTTGTTTTTTCTTCTTCCTAGTTTGATGAATTGTTTGCAAATACGTGAATTTTTTCTTCAAATAGATGATTTATTTAAATTTGATGATCTTTATTGCAAATTGATAAACCTTTTTTTTAATTTGTGCACTTTTTTTCCATTTGGATGAACTTTTTCCAAAGTCCATGAACTTTTTCAATTTGGATGAACTTTTCCAAAATCCATGAACTTTTTTTCAAATTCGGTGAACTTTTTTTCTAATTTGATGAATGTTTTTCAAAATCGACGAACTTTTTTAAAAATCAATGAACTTTTTTCAGAATTATGAACTTTTTCCAAATTTGATGAACTCTTTTTCAAAATCGTGTACTTTTCAAATTCGGTGAACTTTTTCAAAATCGATGAACTTTTTTTCAAATTGATGATTTTTTTTCAAGTTCATGTTTTTTTCTTCAAAATCCATGATTTTTCTGAATTCTAGAATTTATTTTGTTCTTTGTGTTTATTTTGTTTCTTTTCTCAAATGCCGACGTGTACATGGGCCAGCCACCAGCTATGGCGCGTGGGCGCCAGGGAGCTTCACTAGTGCCTGAAGCGCCCAATAGGAGCTCTACCCATAGTGGTATCTTAATAAGACCAGCCGCCTCCAAGTTGGGCCCATAATTTGTATATTTCATTTTTGTTGTGTGCCTCTGCCCTTGTATTTTTCGTATTGTAAGAAATATGAGTTTTTGTTTTTAGGGAAAGGTCATCATGGCTTGCTTTATTGAACTAAAGAACAATTACATAGTCTACTAGTTGGCCAAGGATGTTAAGAAAAACTAGTTGGCTAAGTAAAAACCCCGAAGGTTCACTAGCCCAACTATTGTCACACTTATTACAAAAAACTGAACTTAACTAGCTCATGAACAACAGAATTTGCATCACGAAAACAATGCTTAAAGATGACATTCTCTATTGACCACAAAATATGAGTTTGTGTAGTTGTGTTCTGAAGTATATATGAGTGCCACGTAATTTTAGATCAACAAACCTAGACGAGGATGGTAAAGCCTAGCTATGGCCTTATTACCATGCTTATGGATGTGTATGGTTCTTCTGGTGGAAGAATATTTACAGTCCTGCATATCCAGTTATGAATATGCTTCCATTGGTGAAATGAAAAAAGGAGATATTTTGGGACTTCGGGTAGCCAATATTTAACTCATTATGAATGGAGATCATCATCCATCAAATGTGTACTTCTACACGATCCTACTGCTCTGACCGACCGGTTATCAATCATGTGGCGGTTGGAGAATTCGTAGACCGTAGTCCCCCGGCGGGTCAGGTTGTATTCGGCAATTGTGGGACTCGTTGGAAGCAGATTCTTTATCTGGGATATCAATCAATCAAAGGCCGCCTGAAAGACGAATATCAATCAAAGAGTTAGGTACTCTTTGTATTTTATCCATGATTTACTAGTGAACTTCGTCAGAGAAGAAGAAACATATGTGCGCCTGTTGGCAGTTATCCGACAAGATGTTAGTAGTATAGATTGTGAAGAGAGAGTAGTTCTACCAGTTCTCTGTCCAGGCTAAATTGTACAGTATTCACACCCAACTTCTTCCATCGTTATAAAACGGTTTTGCATGGGATAGAGAAGGAATGACCCATCTGTCTGTCTGTCTCCATTGTTCACCCTGGGGGTGGTGGTGCTGCTAGCTAGCTAGCGTCTAAAATGGATTTGCTTTCGCTAGACGTTAGTCCACGGAGTGCAGTCCATGTAGCTCCCCAACCTGGCCAAACAAACATGGCAGATATATAAAAAACATTACGCACAAGATCGATCGATCGTTTTCAAGCAGGCAGCACAGCAGCAAACCTAAGAACTGTTTCCAGGAAGGAATTAAGCAGCCCTGCCCTGCCCCATGGTCTGTGATAAACAAGCGTGCATTTCTGGGGCCATGCGGGCACACATCACCAAGTATGGGCAGTTTTCACGACGAGCTATTTAAATCCCCGTTGTACCACCAAAAATCTGAATGATTTGAGAGACTGTGCATGCGAATTGCCGGCCTGCCCGATATGATATTCAATCTGTGCATGTTTGCTGCTGAGTAGGCACCGAGTACAACATGTGCATAACTTTGACACGGCACAATGGAAGAAAATATCCCATTGCCGATAGGAAAACAAAGCCGCATGTCCTTTCCAAAGGATCGTAATCGATCTGGATAAACATGGTACTAGTACTTAAGTAACACTTGGCTCAAATGAGCTTTCGTGCGCTTTCTTGTCCATGAAGGGTGATCTGGAGCGGTTAAGATGCCGAAACGTAGCGCCATCGAAATAGCAATCGAGTCAAGTCAATGGCCAGTGACACTGACACGGCACCAAGCAATTGCAGGCTTGACTCCTGCGTCCCAGAGACTATTGCAGCGCAAAGCGCGCTGTTGAACAGAAAACTTAATTGGTCAATGGCGACGCGCACGCATGACGCCATTGTGGTGACGATCTTTCACGCTGCATGTCGACATGCATGGCCGCACCAATAGGACAACTGATTGTTGTAGTAGTAGGAGTAGTATACGATGCATGCATGGGGCCTACACGGGTTGATTTTGCTTACTGTAGTAGCAAAATAGTTAAAAGTACATCAAGGAACTGTTATATGGAGTAGTATGAGCTAACATAACATATCGGTGCATGTTGCACATATAGATTATCTATATGGAGCATGCATGTTGTCATTTTCTTAACTTCCAAAGCTTGAACAGGGCTAAATCCGCCGCATTAATAATCGGAAATGTTAACGCCCACACGTGTGGGCGTTGACCATCTCGACCACACGCATCCATCACCGTCCAGTACTATATGCACGAATCTTGACACAATCTGGCTGATTTTCTGTGCCACGTAGGACAAGGCGTGTGTGTGGTGTGTGACATAGTTCGCCCACACATCCATTTTACCACAAGGAGGGGCCGGTGTGTGGGCGTTTAGCAGTTCACCCACACACCAGTTTTCAGTCACGCACAAGGGCTGGTGTGTGGGCATTTGCCATCTCTCCCACACGCCCGTCTCCTCTCCCACACGTAAGCTGCTAGTTGCCATGTGTTTTTGCAGTGCACATGGCAACTGCCTCTAGTGTGCTTTATAAGCAGGTGGCAACTTTCTTTTTTTACCCGAGTTGCCATGTGTTTTTGCAGGGTACATGGCAACTGCCTAGTATGCACGTAAGCAGATGGCAACTGTCTTTTACCGAGTTGCCATGTGTTTTTGCATGGTATATGGCAACTGCCCTAACGTGCACGTACATGGCAACTGCCCTAACGTGCACGTAAGCAGATGGCAACTCTTCCATTTTTCATGGCAACTGCCCTAGCATGCTTGTGAGCACATGGTAACTCTCTCAATTGTCTAGTGTTAGTATATGGCAACTCCTAAAGTTATGAAATCATGGCAACTATATTAGATCAGACCATACATGGCAACTGCAGTTGAGCAACCATGGCAACTGCAGTTGTCCGACATGGCAACCGTAGTTCAGCGACATGGCAACTGCAGATAAACGAACATGGACGAGGGTCTGGACCATGGCAACTGCGGGCGCGCGGTGAGCATCACGCGTCGCGTGCGGGACCAGAAGGGTACGAGGCCTGACACACGGGCGTGTGGGCGTTATCAATTTCGCCCACACGCACGCGTGTGAGAGGGTTCAGGAGGGAAAAAAAGACATGTGTGGGCATTAGTTGTTTTGCCCACACGTAGGTGTGTGGGCTGGTTGCTGTCCATGCCACACGAGCCGTGTGGCACAACTATCCGATACACCACACGTGTGGCAGTTATCGGGACCCTTAATAATTTATCAATGTATTGATGTGTCTCAAAACCATGTCACTGAGATCTCAGTAAGATTAATGTATAAGTTGTTGGGCATAGTTTCCTGCCCAATTGCACGTTATAAGAACCAGTAGGATTAGTTTAAGTGTCTGCCATCGACTTTGCCCAACGCACCCCAGCCGCCTCCTCTCTCCTCCAAAACAAATCTAGGGTTCATGCCTCTCGCCGGCACCGCCGCAGGTCCTCCTCGTCTCCAGTGGCCTTAAGGCCATGGGGGCGCGGTGGATCTTGGCAAGGGCCGGCGGGAGGGCTTCGTTGTTAGTTGTTCCTTCGAGTTTTATTAGAGTTTGTTTTCTGCTCAGGAAGACGAGATGGCGGCGGCTTCCTGAAGATGGAATAAAGGTCTCCCCGCCTAGCCCCCGTTCTGATGGTGCGTCCAATATCGTCGATGGGCGTGTGGAAGTGTTGTTGAAATAGAGTTGTATAGGGATAGGACTAGTGTTTGAAATGTAAACTTCTCCTATCCTTTCTTCTGTCTAACTCCTTCTCTACCGACCTTCTCTATGTATCTCTCGATCAAACTCTTGATCGATCATCTTGTAAGCCATGGCAACATCCATATAAATACAAGTGCGGCCCGAGAAAAGGGTTTAACGCTTCCCACAATATCTTACATGGTAATCAGATCATCTTCTTCCTAGATCGAGAAGAGATTGCATCTAGCCTACCCAAACCTCACCATGACGACCGCCTCCACCCAATCAAGCACCATGAGTGCACTCACCACCTCCCTCGCCTCCTCATCCACCTTTGCCCCTTCATCCAGCAGCACCCAAGCCATGTCCCTTGGGGCACCACCGCAGGAGAAGCTCACGAGGAACAATTTCCTCATGTGGAAAGCCATCGTGCTGCCGCAAATCAAGGGCGCACAGATGGCTCACCACCTCGATCCGACGAGCCAGGCGCCGCCGAAGACCCTCACCGTCACCAAGGACGGGAAGGAGGAACAGATCGTCAACTTTGCACGCCACCTCTGGTACGCTCAAGAAAAGCAAGTTCAAGGTTTTTTGATGGGCTCTTTGTCTCGCGAGATCCTTGCACAGGTGGTAACGTTGCAGACTCCAGCGGAGGTATGGGCCGCGATTCATGCCACTTTTGCTGCCCAAACTCAAGCCCAGGCCATTAATACCCGCATTGAATTGACGAGTCGGAAAAAAGGAAACGTAAGCATGACAGAGTATCTTGCCAAAATTAAGATGCTCTCAGACGAGATCGCCTGCACAGGAGCGACGTTAGGCAATGCTGAGATCGTCTCCCATGTCCTCGCCGGCCTCGACCTCGACTACAACCCGGTCGTGTCGGCTCTTGCAGCGCGGGTTGAGCCCGTGACTGTCCAGGAACTATTCACCCAACTGCTCAGCTTCGACACACGTCTCAATCTGCTCCACGGGATGAACGTTCGTCAATCCTCCGCCAACGCTGCTTCACGTGGCCGAGGAACCAGTCGCGGGCGCGATCACCAGGGGCGTGGTCGTAGCAGCGGCCACAGCGGGCGTGGACGCGGCAATAGCCAAAGCACGCGCCCTGGCGGGGGCGGCTACACCAACAGCAACGTCTCCGCGTGATCTGGAGGGGGCGGCTACTCCAACACCAATGCCTCCTCTGGATCATCTTCTTCTAATCGCGTTCGGTGTCAACTATGCAAGAAACCAGGGCATGAAGTCATGGATTGTTGGCAACGCTATGATGAGGATTATGTTCCTGATGCTCGCCATGTAGCTGCTGCAATCAGGGAAGAAGGAGGTGGAGATGACACCATATGGTATGCAGATTCAGGAGCTATCGACCATGTCACCAATGAACTTGAGAAGCTGTACATGAGGGAGAAGTACTTCGGCAACGATCAAATTCACACGGCTAGCGGTGGAGGTATGGATATATGTCATATTGGTCAAGCATCTATTAACTCCCCTAATCTTAAACTTGATTTAATTCTTAAAGATGTCCTTCATGTTCCACAAGCCGACAAAAACCTTGCATCTATGCCTCGTTTGACTCATGATAACAATGTTTTCTTTGAAACTCATCCTACATATTTCTTTATAAAGGATCAGGCAACAAGGGAGCTCATCCATCACGGTAGATGCATTGGAGGCTTGTATCCCATTACATCCGGAGCACTTAACCGAAAGCGTCGTCGTCATCAAGTTTACTCCACTATCAAGCCCTCCTTGCCAAGATGGCATCAAAGATTAGGACATCCTTCGTTGATCATAGTCAAGCAAGTAGTGAATAAAGGCAATCTTCCATTGTCATCTAGTCAAAATATTGAGTCAGTTTGTGATGCTTGTCAATGTGCAAAGAGTCACCAACTTCCATATCCTAGGTCAAATAGTGTGTCTCATGCTCCGTTGAACTTATTTTTACTGATGTATGGGGTCATGCAAGAGATTCTTTTGGAAGAAAAAAATATTATGTTAGTTTCATCGATGATTTTAGCAAGTTCACTTGGATATACTTGCTTAAGTTTAAGTCTGAAGTTCTCTTTGTTTTTCAAGAATTTCAAAAACTTGTTGAACGTCAATTTGACAGGAAAATCATTGCAGTCCAAAGTGACTGGGGAGGAGAGTATGAAAAACTCAACTCTTTCTTTCGCAATATTGGTATTGCTCATCATGTCTCTTGCCCTCATGCTCATCAACAAAACGGCTCTGCTGAGCGTAAGCATCCTCATATTGTTGAAGTCGGTATATCTCTTCTGGCTCATGCATCAATGCCACTCAAATATTGGGATAAGCCTTTATTGCCGCCACTTATCTTATCAATCGTCTTCCTAGTAAAGTAATTGGTAATATTACCCCCTTGGAATAATTGTTTCATCAAAAACCCGACTATAACTATCTCAAAATCTTTGGGTGTGCATGCTACCCCAATCTTCGTCCATACAACCGACACAAACTTGAATTCCGTTCCACTCAATGTGTTTTCCTTGGCTATAGTAATCTTCACAAAGGGTACAAGTTCCTTGAAGTTTCCACTGGACGCATATATATTTTTCGTGATGTTGTATTTGATGAAACAATATTTCTTTTTGCAAAGCTTCATCCAAATGTCGGAGCCCTACTTCGTGCAGAAATTGCACTTCTTTCTAACTATATTCCTAGTCTTGATCACGGGGGGGAGTTAAATAGTGCTGATCATATGACTAGTTCCAATGAAAAAGGAAATTTTAATTTTGGTGTTAAGTGTGCAGATTCAGACTGTCATTTTATGCAAGAGAATACAAACAAGGGCAGCAGATCCCAGGTTGATTCAGGTGGCAGCGAAGGTGCAGGATCCGAGGAGGATCCAGCCGACAGTGCGGCAGGCGCGCGATCCCAGAAGGATCCCAGCGCGCGGCATGCAGCAGCGGACGTGGTGGCCGACCGCCCCAACAGCGCGGGCCCCTCTACCCCAGCCAGCGTGGGCCAGCACGCCTCGCCTATCGTGGTTCTAAGACTGACAGTAGAAAGGGGGGTAGGTATGGAGAGGCAAGATCTCAGCTAGGCGAAGGTGTACACACGGGTTTTACGAGTTCAGACCCTTCTCGGAGGAAGTAATAGCCCTACGTCTCGGTGGTCGATTGGATTAGATGTGTGATATTACAGGGGGTGCGAACCCTTGTCCCAGAGGAGGGGGGTGGCTTATATAGAGTGAGCCAGGACCCCTGCCCACCTCCATTACAAGGGGCTTAATGTACATAAAGTAAGGGGCGTTACTGGTAACGCCAGCCTTAAGTGCTGTTAATGCTTATAAAGACTAAGGGGTGAACGTTCGACCGTTGCGGGTCCTTCTGACTCTTGGTCTTTGATATGGTCGAGTGACTCTTCATATGGTCGAGTGACGGTAGCGAGGACTTCCGAGTGATGTGGTCGTCAAGTGGATTGCACTCGACGTGTTCGACTGACGCTCCCCTGTCGTCTGTTGGTCCTTTTATCTTCCAGGGAAGTGACCTTGGGTAGGGTGTATAGGTCAGGCCTAGACCCTACCCCAGGTTTGTATCCTCATCAGTAGCCCCCGAATGGATTAAGGTATGAGTGAAAAGTAGGTTGAAGTTGAATCTTCTCCGAGCTTCGTGTCTTCACGAGTGTCTCCTGCAAGACTGAACGCCCGCGTCGATACTTCGGTGTTGACTCAGTCGCCTTGATCCATTCAGTGAGCTATCGATTGAACTGGTGACCTCATGTGTCAAGTGCTGTGTTGGAGCGCGGGATCTTGGGCGCAATTGTCTGCAGTGTATCCCGGATTTCATGAGATACGAAATTTTGGGGAAGCGCGCGGGGTGGAGAGCGCCGAAACGGGTGGGCCGGATAAGTAGCGATGCCTCGATTACCGCACCGCCTTTTTCTCCATGTACGCTGCGTGCAACTGTTGCGGGATTTGACGGGATTGCCTGGTCCCACGCGTCAGTCACTCGGAGGTGGCCCTTTATAAGGCGATGGGTCCGAGGCGCTGGCACGGTGCACGCTTGTTCCTTCTTCTTTCTCCTCTGCTTCTCCACCGCTCCCAGCACCTCCACTCTCGACGCCGCTGCTCCCCAGCCATGGTGAAGGACAAGACAGCGGCGCTAGAGCGTGCTAAGAAGGCGACGGGGGCGGCGAAAGGCAAGAAGCAGAACCGCGGGTCATCGTCGCGTGCGGGGCTGCCGCCGGGCTGGATCCAGGGCGATTGGATCCGGTCTTTGGTCCGGCAGGAGGATCTAGACGAACTGGAGGAGTTCGGATTGATCGCCAAGGGAGCGTCGAGGCTGCCAAAGGGGGAGATGGAACCGCAACCTCGACCAGGTGAGTGCGTTCTGCTTGCCACCCACGTCGACCGGGGTTTCTCGCTCCCTCCGCATCCTTTCTTCCGGGGATTCTTGAACTTCTTTGGCGCTCAGCTCCACCATTTTTCTCCCAACACCATCACATATTTAGCTGTGTTTGTATCGATGTGCGAGAACATCTTAGGGTGTCGACCGCACTGGGGTCTTTTTAAACACATCTTCACCATTCGTTCCTAGTCGGTAAAAAAGGCGAAGTCGAGTGACTCGAAAACCCACGTCATCCAGATGTGTGGGGGTTTAGGTATCCAAAAGAGGAATAGGAGTGCCTTTCCCGCCATGACTCTTCCTGAATCTGTTAGAGGCTGGCAGTCGACCTGGTTCTACTGCCAGGACGTCGTAGCTCCAGGTCAGTTGACTGGTCTTCCCCCCTTCTCGTTTGACCGTGTTCAGACTCCCACCCCACTGAAAGTAACCGCTGATGCGACCATGGAGACGAGGATGTTGGTGGATAGAGTGGTCCAGCTCATCAACGATGGTGTTACCGGCATGGACTTGTTGGAAGTGTTCCTCAGTCGACGCATCCAGCCTCTCCAGGCCCTCGACACCCGATGTGGTTGTATCCCGGACCGGACGACACCGCACGGGTCCATCCAGAAGAAGTGCAGTCTGAAACCATAGCTTTGTGGCTGAGGAGCATCATAGGCAACCAGGACAACCCTAGAGGATCCAGGAGAGTTGTCCCTTCGATGACAGAAACCCGCCCGACAAGGTATACTTTTTGTTCCGACTGCTTCCCGCTCACGCTTCGACTGTACTTGATGTTGACTGACTCTCGCTCAACCGATTTGTTCTGCAGGTATTCACTGAGATGCATTCGATGCCCAACAATGAACAAGCTTTGGAGCAGGGCCAGGAGGGGCAGGACAGTGCAGAGGAGAGTGGTGAGTGGGAGTCTCCGGGAGAAGAGGAGGAAGAGGAGAGCGAGGAGTCGGACGAGAAGGAAGAAGTCGACTCGCTGCCGCGCTCCGAACGACGATCCAAACAGCAGCAAGATCCGGCTGGCGGGCGTGGAAAAAGCATGGGCCCGAGTGTCAATACTCAGAAGCGCATTCGGACATCGACTCCGCAGCTGATGGAGAAGGTGGCCAAGCAGCCTAAAGTTGCTCCTCCCAAGGCCCGGAAGACATTACCGCGAATTAAGATGGATGTCCCCGTTGCTTCGGGGTGAGTATCTCGTTTGCGTTTTCGTAGGTCAACTAAAGATTTTCTTGTTCCGACCGACCAATTCATGTGTCTTTCCAGTCCCACCTCTGCTGCCACTGACATGGACATTGACAAGGCGCCAGGAGACGAAGAGGCCACCTCACGAGTCGGTAAGTCCGATCGACCAAGCTTCATTAAGTTGAGTAGATCGTCAATCAGCAGAATTTCTGACATTTCTCTCTTTCTGTAGTTCCCAAGAAGTTGTTGTGCTTCCTGATGATGAGGAAGAAGAAGCGCCTCTACATGAGAGGAGGAATAAGAGTGGAGGGTCTGGAAGGAGGAGGCTTGAAATCCAAGTCCCTTAGTCGACGCCGGCACTTGAGGCAGTGGTCGAACGTTCTGAAGGGCCAGTTCGGACCAACGTCACATTTGCCAACCCGCTGACGACTGATCGTTCGTCGGGATCGACTACACAGACTCCTGCTGCACCAGTGCAACTCCACTCGTCCGACCCGGTAACTGCTTCGACCACCTTGGAGCTGTCACTCTTTGCTACGTATCAAACTCCAGATGACTCGCCGGGCGCCGCTAGGGAAGCTCTTCGTCAGGTGAACCTTGTCATGGAGCAGGTGAAAGTGATGCATGAGGCTAGTCAGGTAGCTTACAACGCCAGCACTGCTCTTCAGACCAATGTTCAGGTAAGCAAAACTTCGACTGAACTTTTGAGTGTTGTCTTTATATCTGATCACCCAGTGGGTGTTCCTTTGTCTAGAATTTAGGAAATCTTCAACTCCGCTCGCCTTGAGCTGAGTCCCAGTAACCTGTCCGAACCAGTGGGGCACGCCAAGTGCACCCACTAGGTGTAGTCCCTGAGACCACGGTCGACTGCTTGCAGTCGACTGAGGTCTGATGGTGTATCCCTTTTTTTGGTCCTCACGCTGAGTAGGCCTTGCTGAGTATTGATCTGTTCTAGTGGGGGCACGCTAAGTGCACCCAGTGGGTGTAGTCCCCGAGACTATTGTTGGATATTTGATTCGGCAGTAGTCTTAGAGTAATTCTTCTCCTTCACTGTCGCTTATTTCTGTCGACTGACATGTCTGTCTTTCTGGCTGCAGAGGTCTTGTGATCTTGGAGCTCGGCTCACCGAATTAAAGAAGAAGCATATCAGCGTTGAACTTGACCTTGAACTCGCGAAGAAGAATGTCAAGACTGCTCAAGAAGAAACGACCATCATGGGAGGTAATCATTCGACCGTTTTGTCTGCTTTGTAGCTTCACCCTTCGCACTGGTTTTTCTTTCAGTCTCTTTGAACCGAGTGATTTCACACAAGCAGATGTGCGTAGTGAAAATCGCCAACTTCAGTCTCATCTGAAGAGCGTTGTTTCTTTAGAGAGGATGAAGGAGGCTTTGGAGCAGAAGGATCTGGATCTGGCAGCTGCTCAGAAGGAAGCACGCGAGAAGACGAAGCTTGCGGACCAGAAGCTCGCTTCGATCGGTAAATTAGAGGAGGAGAACACGAAGCTGAAGACTACCATCTCGGACGCCAACCGAGAAGTCGAGCAGCTGAAGAAGGACAAGGAGAATCTGACCACTAAAGTCGGCGGTCTCAGGACCAAGACAGACAAGCTAGAGTCCTATCTGGAGCAACTCGCCATGAAACTTCTTCTGAAGCTTGAAGGTATGATCAGTCGACTGCAATTAATTTGTCGCCGACTAAACTTTGTTGTCATGCTGTTGACTCATCATTTTTCGCAATGGGACAGAACTGTGTCAGGACTTTGAAGCTGAAACCGGGCGGGTCGAGACGGGTCTCGACCCCATCAATTGTCCTGTGAAAGATGATGTTGCAATGAATCTGCTGCGATTGGAGTCGCGCTTGGATGGTGCAGTTGCTTATCTTGCTCGACTGAAGGCGGCGATGACCCAAGTGGATGCTGAACTCTGGCCTCAGGTGGAGCTGTCTCAAGACCTCAAGTCCCTGATGACTCGACTAAATCAGATTCCAGGCCGAGTGCAAGAGTGGAAGAAATCTTCCGCTCACTGTGGTGCCAATGTCGCCTTGTCTTTGGTCCGAGTGCACTGCAAGGAGGCTAAGGAAGACAAGCTGGCAGCTCTCAAAGTGGCAAACACTAAGAAGCACTCTTTCCAGGACTTCATGGACACCTTCCTCGAGGCAGCCACTCGCATCGCCGAAAGCATCGACCTCGACAGCTTCTGCGATCCGGCCAGCCCTTCTCCCACCGAGTGATTGAAAAAACATTATGCTTCACCTTTATTTTCCTCGGAATGCCGAATATTTTGTAACCATTAAAACTCCTACGGGTCTGGTGCCCGAGTACTTTTAATCTGCGGTTAGGAAACTCTGGATTTATCTTTGAATATGTTGGGTTTATCTTCGAGCGAAATCTGTTCTTCACTTGGATCGGTTTCTCATCGTTTGATGCAGGTGCTGAAGAAGGATCAGCAGTCAACCCGTTGATGAGCCCTTGGCAGCATTGATCAGCTCATCAGCGAGGTACTCAATAATGGTCTTGACATTCCTGTCATCAGCAAGGGGCCAATCGTTGGGTGCATACAATCTCGTCCTTCTTCTTGACGGTGCAGCCCCCGGGTGGGGGGAGGGGGTGTGGTCGACCCGCAGCGTCACTCACCACTCGGTATGATTTTCAAACTTAGGCGAGCGCTGGGCTGCAGCTCAGCCCCCGAGTGGAAGGGTTGCTCACCACCAGGTAGGATTTTCAAACTTAGGCGAGCACTGGGCTGCAGCTAAGCCCCCTGAGTGGGAGGGCTGCTCACCACTCGGTAGGATTTTTTAAACTTAGGCGAGCGCTGGGCTGCAGCTAAGCCCCCGAGTGGAAGGGTTGCTCACCACTCGGTATGACTTTTCAAGCTTAGGCGAGCACTGGGCCGCAGCTAAGCCCCCGAATGGGAGAACTGCTCACCACTAGGTAGGATTTTTCAAACTTAGGCGAGCACTGGGCCGCAGCTAAGCCCCCGAGTGGGAGGACTGCTCACCACTCAGTAGGATTTTTTAAACTTAGGCGAGCGCTGGGCTGCAGCTAAGCCCCCGAGTGGAAGGGTTGCTCACCACTCGGTAGGATTTTTCAAACTTGGGTGAGTGCTGCTCGCCACAATCTCGTCCTTCTTCTTGATGGTGCGGCCCCCGGGGGGGCAAAGGGTTGCGACCGGCCCACACCGATTAGTAGGACTTTTTTTTATTACTTAGGCGAGTACTGGATTGCAGCTAAGCCTCCAAGTGAGAGGCAGACTCACCACTCGGTAGGGTTTTTATCACTTAGGCGAGTACTGGACTGCAGCTAAGCCCCCGAGTGGGAGGCAGACTAACCACTCGATAGGATTTTTATCACTTAGGCGAGTACTGGGCTGCAGCTAAGCCCCCGAGTGGGAGGCAGACTTACCACTCGGTAGGATTTTTATCACTTAGGCGAGTACTGGACTACAGCTAAGCCCCCGAGTGCGAGGCAGACTCACCACTCGGTAGGATTTTTATCACTTCATCTTAGGCGAAACAGATTCGCAGCTAAGGCGATACGTACAAAAGAAATAAACAACAATCATTCGGAAGAAAGGAAAATTATGTCTTTTGATAGCCAAACTAAGAGGTATTTCTTATTACATCTCATCAGTCTAAATACTTAAGAGTAAAAAGGGCGGAGCAGATCCGCATTCCAAGTGCGCGGTTCATCTTTGTTGTGCTCGACATTGAAGAGACGGTATGCTCCATTGTGGAGCACCTTGGTGACGACGAAAGGGCCCTCCCAAGCAGGGGCGAGCTTGTGTGGCTTCTGCTGATCCACTCAAAGAACCAAGTCTCCTTCTTGAAATGCTCGACCCCTTACGTTCCTGGCATGGAATCGACGCAGGTCTTGTTGATAAATGGTCGACCGGATCAAGGCCATCTCTCTTTCTTCCTCCAGGAGGTCGACTGCATCTTGTCGAGCTTGTTCTGCTTCCTCTTCCGAGAAGAGTTCGACTCAGGGAGCATTGTGGAGCAAATCACTCGGAAGTACGGCTTCAGCTCCGCAGACTAAGAAAAATGGAGTCCGTCTGGTCGACCGATTGGGAGTTGTCCTTAGGCCCCAAAGCACTGATGGGAGCTCATCAACCCAAGCTCGTGCTGGATGGTTAAGGTCATGCATCAACCGGGGCTTCAGTCCCTTGAGAATCAATCCATTCGCTTGCTCAGCTTGCCCATTCGACTGAGGATGGGCGACCGAAGCGTAATCGACCCTCGTACCTTGGGAGGCACAAAAGGCTCTGAATTCATCGGAGTCGAAGTTCGATCCGTTGTCCGTGATGATGCTGTGTGGCACACCATATCTGAATATCAATTCTCTGATGAAACTCACGGCAGTACTTGCTTCAAGGTTTTTAATGGGCTTAGCTTCAATCCACTTGGTAAACTTGTCGACTGCTACTAGCACATGGGTAAATCCGCTCCTGCCAGTCCTCAGGGGTCCTGTCGGTGTCAAAACCGGCGGATCTCGGGTAGGGGGTCCCGAACTGTGCGTCTAGGCAGATGGTAACAGGAGACAAGGGACACGATGTTTTACCCAGGTTCGGGCCCTCTTGATGGAGGTAAAGCCCTACGTCCTGCTTGATTGATATTGATGATGTGGGTATTACAAGAGTAGATCTACCACGAGATCAAGGAGTCTAAACCCTAGAAGCTAGCCTATGGTATGATTGTTGTTATTGTTGTGTCCTACGGACTAAAACCATCCGGTTTATATAGACACCGGAGAGGGCTAGGGTTACACAGAGTCGGTTACAATGGTAGGATATCTACATATCCGTATCGCCAAGCTTGCCTTCCACGCCAAGGAAAGTCCCATCCAGACACGGGACGAAGTCTTCAATCTTGTATCTTCATAGTCTTGGAGTCCGGCCGATGATGATAGTTCGGCTATCCGGACACCCCCTAGTCCAGGACTCCCTCAGTAGCCCCTGAACCAGGCTTCAATGACGACGAGTCCGGTGCGCATATTGTCTTCGGCATTGCAAGGCGGGTTCCTCCTCCGAATAATTTATAGAAGATTGTGAACACCAGGATAGTGTCCGGCTCTGCAAAACAAATTCCACATTCCACCGTAGAGAGAATAATATTTACACAAGTTCAATCTGCTGACGTATTCCGTGGTGTGACGTCACACCACAACCAAGCCTTTACTTGAATCATTTTTATTACACCACCTTAGTGCGTTTAGCGAAGCGGTTTCCTTGGCACGTCTTATCGAAGCAGAGATCGTGTTCCCCTTATTCTGGGATTCTCATCAATACGGACTTGGGTAACCCAACCGCGCCATTGATTGCGGCGCTTGGGAGAAAAGCGAGTTTTACCAGGCCGGTGGGGACGCATAGTTTCGTCCACCCATATATAAGGGGATAAGGATCCGCCCTTTTACCTACGCCTTCTTCCTCCTTTGCTTTATCCATCTTCGCACACTCGAGCTCCAGCGCCCAAGTCTGCACATCTCACCTCAAGCTTCTCCAACTATGTCCGGAGCGGGAGGCAAGTGGATGGCCTCCTCCGTTACGGATGGGCACATCAAGAGGCTGCGTGGCGCCGGATACCTGTCCAGCGACATCGCGCACCGGCTCCCCAACAAGGGGCAGCTCATCCCCACCCCAAGGCCCATGAGAGGGTGGTATTCCTTCCCCATTTCCTCCATGGACTAGGCTTCCCACTTCACCCCTTTGTCCGGGGGCTCATGTTTTACTACGGCCTGGATTTCCATGATCTGGCCCCGAATTTCATCCTCAACATCTCGGGGTTTATCGTCGTGTGCGAGGCTTTCCTATGCATCCAGCCCCACTTCGGCTTGTGGCTCAAGACCTTCAATGTCAAGCCGAAGGTTGTGAAGGGGAATCAAGCGGAGTGCAGAGGCGCCATGGTGGGCAAGATACCCAATGTTACTTGGCTCGAGGGCGCCTTCGTGGAAACCATCAAGGGGTGGCAATCGGGGTGGTTCTACATCACCGGGCCACGTGACCCTAAATGGACAGCGGCCCCTGAATTCAGATCTGGCATCCCCACACGGCTCACCTCTTGGAAAGAGAGTGGCCTGACTTGGGTCGATTCGGAGGAGCTGATCGGACTCCAAGCCTGCATCCAGAAGCTGGTGAACAAGAAGCTCAAGCTTGTCAACGTGGTCCAGGTCATGCTCATCCGCCGGATTCTCCCGTGCCAACAACGGGCCTTTAAATTGTGGGAGTTCGATCCGGCTCAGCACCGAACCTTGAGCGGGCTCTTCGACACTAGGTACGAAGATGCCTGGAAGGTGATGTTTAAGGGCGCCGAGGCTCCCGCATTCGCTACCGAAGATCGCGGATTCAGCTCGTAGCGCCAGGCTAGCGAGGTAAGCGATTATACCCTTTACGAGACACTTGTTTTTCATAGTTTGACTCCATGCGGGATCTAAACTGCCTCTCCTTTGACAGGACTGGCTGAAGAAGGCCGAGCAGACTAACTGTCCGGCCCCTTTGACAGGACTGGCTGAAGAAGGCCGAGCAGACTAACTGTCCGGCCCCTCATAGTTCGGTTGTGGCCCAATGAGGCCATGCCTAGGAGCTACTTCAACCTGGTGCGGCGGCTGGTGGATGCGTGTCCATGGGTTGAGGTCATCAAGCGATCCGCCTGTATTGAAGGTGCCCGTCGGGCCCTTGCCCGTGCTAAGGTGCACTGGGGCAAGATGGATGCTGAGAAGCTTGTGACAGACGCGCCACCGCCGGGCAAGGAGTATCGCACGCCCGAAATGTGTTATAAGGGTGTCCTGAAGGGTGCCCGCATTATTGCGGGTGAGTGCTCCAATGATGTAATATTTGAGTAGACTCGCATTTTGTTATCCTGTGCGCTGAAAACTTTGTTCATATGCGCTAAGGAACGCTTGTTAATTTAAAATATTACCTTCTGTGCGGCCGTTTATCAAATCTGAGAGATGGCAAGTCATCGGCTTCAGCCCCCATGCCACGAGCGCTAGGGTGTTCGGGATAAATTTGAGCACTCTTGTTCCCATTTTTGGGTCCATCTAGGGAGGCGCTCAACTCAACGAACTAGGCAACCAGACTTATAATGCTTGAACACTCTCACTTAGCCATAGAATTCTATAATTTTAAATTTCGGCGAAGCCCCTAGTGTTCGGAAGGCCGAATTCGGGGCGCTATCCACGCCTGGGCCGAACAAATCCGGTTCCTCGCTCTAAGCGGCATAAGTCTTTAGGGACTCGAAAAAACTTCTTTAACAGCGACCGGCTCTTGCCTCATCATGACGGTCAGTTTTAGCTTTCTCCACTGAGGCGCTCTCCCAGCTCAACTGGGGCGCAATCGCAGTGGTTCTCCCAGTGCTACCTTAGCCGATACAACGGAACGTAAGGTACCAAAACATGGGAGCCGGGCAAACCCAACTATTGACCCAAGACATGATTCGGAGCCGATGCATATAATGCTATAAGTTTGGGGTGCCGCACTTGTGAAAGTGTTCGGACTTATCACACCATAATGTGGGGAACTTAAGCCCCTGGTGTATTTAGCCATACCAAAGTGTACGGATGCAACATGTCGTAAATGAACATATGTATAAGAAAGGAATGCAATTATAAGCAAAAAGGTGCTGCATTGTTTTATTCAAGAAATACTGCTATGAATGCCGAACAATACAAATAGTGCGATAAGCATGGGATGGGACTATTAAACATGTCCCCCTCCAGGGGTAGCTTGCGGAATGGTGTATAAAACAGACTTAATGCTCGTAAGGGAGACCACCTGGATATTCGTCGCAACCTTTCTCCTTCCCTGGCTATTGCATCGTGAGTTCGGCCGGTCTACTGCCGGACAGGTCCTCTGGTGAACGGAGTCCTGTGGGTAAGAAAGAAAAAGAAAGAAAAAAAGGAATGACACACTTGGGAACCCTTGATGTGGTTAAGCCGCGTTCTGGGCCCGTTGTGGTCGTGCCCCTCCCCCTATGCCCATGGTATCTCTAGAGCATAATGATGTACGCGAAGGACCAGTCTTGCAATCTTGCGAGGGCTGGGGTTGGGGCTGCATGGCTACGCGTGCTCAGAACGTGCCAGGTGGTCTTTTTGTAGGTTCCTCCGGGCGCGTTTAGCCGTGTCCGGTCGCTTAATGGCCGGACACGAGAATTGCCTTAATAGGCTGCATTGTACTTCTGCCGCGAGAGCTGCTGTATGTTCCTCCGTTTGGAGGCAGCGTTCGGTGTTTCCGTTGACCGTGATGACTCCTCGAGGGCCTGGCATCTTGAGATTGAGGTATGCGTAGTGCGGCACCGCGTTGAACTTTGCAAATGCGGTCCGTCCGAGTAGAGCATGATAGCCGCTGCGGAACAGAACTATGTCGAAGATTAACTCCTCGCTTCGGAAGTTATCCGGGGATCCGAAGACCACTTCCAGTGTAACTGAGCCCGTACAATTGGCCTCTACACCTGGTATGACGCCTTTGAAGGTCGTCTTTGTGGGTTTAATCCTTGAGGGGTCTATGCCCATCTTGCACATTGTATCCTGATAAAGCGGGTTCAGGCTGCTGCCGCCGTCCATCAGGACTCTGGTTAGGTGAAATCCATCGATGATTGAGTCTAAAACCAATGCGGCGAATCCGCCATGGCGGATGCTGGTGGGGTGGTCCCTTCGATCAAAAGTGATCGGGCAGGAGGACCATGGGTTGAACTTCGGGGCGACTGGCTCCATCGCGTATACGTCCCTGAGTGCACGCTTCCGCTCCCTCTTGGGTATGTGGGTTGCGTATATCATATTCACCGTCCGCACTTGTGGGGGGAAACCCTTCTGTCCTCTATTGTTCGGCGGTCGGGTCTATTCTTCGTCATCGCTATGCAGCCCCTTGCCATTGTTTTCGGCAATTAGCTTGCCTGCCTGCTTGAATACCCAACAGTCCCTGTTGGTGTGGTTGGCTGGCTTTTCGGGGGTGCCGTGTATCTGGCATGAGCGATCGAGTATTCAGTCCAAAATGGATGGACCCGTAGTAGTTCTTTTGAATAGCTTTTTCCGCTGACCGCGTTTGGAGCCTCTGGATCCGGCATTGACTGCCGTATCCTCATTATTGTCACCGTTAATGCGCCGTTTGTTCTTGTTGTGATGCGACCTGCCATTGCAGTCCTTGGTATCCGGACTGCCAGAATTTTTGCTGGGGTTATTGTTGCGGGCTAGCCAGCTGTCCTCTCCCGCGTAGAAGCGGGTCATGAGTGATGTGAGGGCTGCCATGGAATTCGGCTTTTCCTGTCCCAGGTGCCTGTCACGCCCAATATGCGACCCTATCCAAAAGGAACTCGAAGGTCCCACCAAGGATAGACCCGCATATTGGAACGCTTTTGCAAGGTGGATATATTTACATCAACATTACATAATAGATGGGGATATATACATAAGGCATACAATGCCACATGAATACAACATCACAATACATCAGAGCACCATCCAACTACGGATGAATCATAAACAGAAACTCAAACAATATCCACCCTGCTAGCCCAGGCTGCCGACCTGGAACCTATCCCCTGATCGAAGAAGCAGAAGAAGAACTCAACGCAAGCAAGCATCGCTCTCGCGTCATGATCACCGGATAAACCTGTACCTGCAACTGTTGTTGTAGTAATCTATGAGCCACGAGGACTCAGCAATCCCATTACCATGGGTGTCAAGACTAGGAAAGCTAAATGGGAAAGGAAGGGGTAAAGTGGTGAGGTTGCAGCAGCGACTAAGCATATATGGTGGCTAACATACGCAAATAAGAGCGAGAAGAGAGCAAAAGGAACGGTCGTGAAGCTAGCAATGATCAAGAGGTGATCCTGAACACCTACTTACGTCATACATAACCCAAAGACCATGTTCACTTCCCGGACTCCGCCGAGAAGAGACCATCACGGCTACACACGTGGTTGATGCGTTTTAATTCGGATCAGGTGTCAAGTTGTCTACAACCGGACATTAACAAATTCCCATCTGCCAATAACCGCAGGCACGACTTTCGAAAGATTATACCCTACAGGGGTGTCCCAACTTAGCCCATGATAAGCTCTCGCGATCAACGAAGGATAAACCTTCTCCTAGGAAGACCCGATCAGACTCGGAATCCCGGTTTACAAGACATTTCGACAATGGTAAAACAAGACCAGCAAAGCCGTCCGGATGTGCCGACAAATCCTGATAGGAGCTGCAAATATCTCGTTCTTAGGGCACGCCGGATTGTCCAAACGTCCGGTAGGCCAACCCAGAGGTGCCCCTGGTGGCCACCGGCGGCTGACAGGTTGGACCA
>NC_057795.1:331701783-331719022 GCF_018294505.1 Triticum aestivum | reverse complement strand
GGAAAAAAGGGCTAGGTGAGGCAAATGGTAAAACCAAGGTTGGGCCTTGCTGGAGGAGTTTTATTCAAAGCGAACTGTCAAGGGGGTCCCATAAATCACCCGACCGCGTAAGGAACGCAAATTCCGGGAACATAACACCGGTATGACGGAAACTAGGGCGGCAAGAGTGGAACAAAACACCAGGCATAAGGCCGAGTCTTCCACCCTTTACCAAGTATATAGATGCATTAATTAAATAAGAGATATTGTGATATCCCAACATAATCCTGTCCACCATGGAGCAATCTTCAAACTTCACTTGCAACTAACAACGCTATAAGAGGGGTTGAGCAAAGCGGTAACATAGCCAAGCAACGGTTTGCTAGGAAGGGTGTCAAAGGTTAGAGGTTCATGGAAATTTTGGAGGCTTGAAGAGCAAATGATAGGTAACGCAGCATAGCGATAGAACGAAGCAACTAGCATAGCAATGATAGTAGTGAGATCCAAGGTGACGGTCATCTTGCCTGAAATCCCGCTAGGAAGAAGAACGAGTCCATGAAGAAGGCGAACGGGAGTAGTCGAACGAATCCTCACAATCGCAACATTACCGAAACTAAGAAGCAACACCAGAAACAAACAAACAACATGGCAAATGCACACTCATAAACATGGCATGATGCACAAACAAGTATGATACATGTCCGGTTTAATGAGGCATGGCATGGCAAAGTGCAACAAACAATACTACAAGTTAAGTGGAGCTCAATATGCAACGAGTTGCATATTGACAAAACACCACATTCATTATTTAGTTCTCTCTCGGTTTTGTAACCAACAAGATTAAATGTTGTTAAACATGGCAAGAGGTGAAGCATAATTAAGTTAACTATTTAGGCAAGTTTAAATGAGGCCGGAAATAACAAACAACAATTCCGGAAAATCCTCATGTGCATATTTTAGATTTGGTACTGTTCTGCCCTAAAACATATTTTAAGGTTGTTAAACAGGAAAATAAAGTGGACCATGTTAAACTAGGCATTTTTCCACCCCATTTACATATAAAGTTTATTTAAAACCGAGCTACGGTTATTTAGTTATGAAATAAAGCATTTTAGCATGGCATTTAAGCAAAATTAATTAAACAGCAAGTTAAACATATTTAACATGGATGAAAGTGGCAAATCATTAATCTACACAAAATTCTAAGCATTTTACATATATAAATTATTTACATATGATGCACGGTTAATGAGTTTTTATATGCATGAACCTGGAGGGGTTTCTGTAAAACTGAAAATCACCGGATAATGCTAAAATCGTAGATCTGGAAAAAAACCAGACACGGGCCGAATCTGGTTGAACTGCTGGGCTAACAGAGAGGAGGGCTCTGGGTGCTCACCCATGGGCTTCAGCCCGTTAGTGGAGGAGGAGGCCGGTTGAAAGGGGAGGCAGAGGCTTGGCTTCGGCTGGGCCTGGCGCTGGCACATCGAGGCGAGGCAGGGCGTGGTCAACGCAGGGGCGGCGCGCTCGTTCGACTTTGAAGCAGAGGAACCAGGGGCGCGGCGAGGACGGGGTCAACGGCGCGGCAACAGCTGCAGGGAAGACCGGCGAGGTGGAGATGGGGCGGATCCGGCTGGCCGGCGCCGGATCCGGGCAACGACGGCGCGGACGGAGCTCAGGGGCGGCCATGGCGTTTAACTGAGCAGAGAGAGTCAAGAGGGAGATCGTGAGACGGAGAGGGAGCAACGAAGGGAGCAAGATGGAGAGAGAGGCAGGGGCATGCGACCGGAGGCGTGATGGTGCTCGCATGTGGTGGCGGGTTGGCCGAAGATGCTGCGACGACGGGTGGAGATGTGGCTGAGTAGCTGCGGGAAGAAGAGGTCGTAGGCGGCCGGCTGGGTGTCCCTGGCGGCGGCCAGTTAGGCTCCGGCGAGGGTCATCGGCAGCACGGGTGTTGGGGACGAGGCAGAGGAGGAAGGGGCACGTCGGGGAGGCCGAAGACGGGCGCCATGGACTGCAGGAGCTCGGGGGCGGAGCTCTCCCGCTCGAGCGCGAGGGACTCGGGCACGAGGAGGCTAGCAGCAAGATGAGGAAGGGAGCTGGGGAGCTGATGGTTGGGTGGATCGAGGATGAAATTGAGGAGGGAAGGTGTGGTCTGCTACGCTGGTTGGATCGATCTGGGAGGTGGAGGCAACGGGTTGGAGGACGAGAGGATTTTTGGATCAGGGGGTGCGGGCTATGGTTGGTGGGGAACCGAGGGAGGCAGTGGATCGAGCAGGTGGTTGGCTCGTTCGGATCTGGAGGATCCCGAGGGGAATGGAGACAGCGGCGGCGGCTGGACAGGGGAGGATCCCTAGAAAATAGGGTTTGGTCTAAAAATGTCAAGGTATATATATATATATATATATATATATATATATATATATATATATATATATATATATATAATGAGGGGAGTTTTAGGGGCGTCCGATCGCCATCGGACGGTCGAGAAATAAATAGGTAGGGGTCCAACTAAGAAAAAGAAGATATTTTAGGGATGTTAGGGGATGATTCGAATCCAACGGAGATGACTGAGCGGGTCAGGTTCGGGGCAGGTTTCGGACACACACAAGAGGGGGTCGATGGTTGTGCAGAGAGGTTAGGTGGTCAGACAAGAGGGACTCGAGAAACTCGGTTGGTCTCGGAACAGACAACGGAGAGACGCGGCAACTACGAACGAACTAAGAGTTTTAAGAAAACATGCAGATGCGATGTGGATGATGCAATGATGAATGCAATAAATAAATAAATCACACGTCAACAACGAAATACATGGAAGTCTTCTGGAGCGTTGGTCTCGGGGCATTACAACACTCCACCACTACGAGAGGATCTCGTCCTGAGATCTAGGATGGCACCGGAGAGAAACGGAAGAGGAAGAGAAGAGGTAAAACTAAGTTGCTTCTTTGACGAACGAGTGAAACCACGAACCTTGAGAGGTTGAGCAATTAAAAAGAAAGAGTACAACAGAGATGAACGAGATTGCAAACAATCCTTAGAAAAGAGGAACAAGGAACCTTACGAGAACTTGAAGGTTGCAAAGACATGAATCAAGAGTTTAATGGACAAGATAGAATTCGAAACCACTCCGGTTAAAACAAGATGGGAGAGGAAGAAGATTGAAATAATTTGGGCAGCACTCCGTCTGAAAGAAGAAGGAAAACTAGATAAGATGAAAAGCACTTGAAGGGATGACACAACACTCCGGTTAAGTGGATAAGCAAGAAAAGAACATGATCCTCACAATTCGAGATGATGAGTGAAAAGAGCAACTTTACAATGCCTCCGGAAGAAAGAATAGAAGATAGATCATTGGAATAACAGATGGAGGAGAAAATGCCAACTTCTGCCACAAATGAGCTTGGAAAGCACCGTTCCAAGAAGGTTATAACGGAGTTGTTGGAAAACCAACAACGAAACGAATAAGCTTGTAGTGGGCTTATGGAAAACATCTCAAGACTATGAGGTGAAATTCTGCCACTAACGAAAAATAATTGCTTGTTTGAGATCAACGAAGATAAGAGAAACTTCTTTCACCAAGAGGATAATTGGAGAACTTGGGTCATTGATAAGCACCACAATTAGCAACATTCCTTCGGGAAGGCTTTTAGGTGAAATCTTTACCAAGACAACTCCGACGAAGAGATTCATGGATCTAAAATACCTCATTCTTGACAACATATGAATCACGAAACATGAATGGAAATTATCAAGAATGACATATCACCATCTCAAAAGATAAGGTAGAAAGAATTGCACTTCGGAATGCAAGATGAAGAATGCTTGAACTCCTCAAAACAAAACATGTGTTGAGCACCATGTTTATTTTAGAGTATAGCTTGGCGGGTCATAACTTCGAGAGAAATCTTGAAGAACAAAATGAGAATGAAAGGAATCCTTGATGAACCACCATGTAGAGCCTCCACGAAGAACTCCGGTAAACAAAAGGATGATAGAAAGAAAGAGAAGTTGACAACACAAGGTGAAGCCTTGCAGTAATTTAGGTGGAGCTTCGTGATGAGATAATGCGGAAAAACTTGGAACTCCAGAAAAGAAAAGATGGAGCATCTCGAACCGAGAAATGTGACATGATGAACAACGATGGACAGAAGAAACTAGATCACTTGGATGAAACAATAATAAGAATTACGTTATGCGTATCCTTCACCAATTTAAATTGATGACAACCAACGGATTTGGCATACTACTTATTCTTGTAGAAAGGATTAAGAGAGATATAGCGCAAACTTGAAGAAGGTATTGATGGAACCACCGGTAGGATTTGGAAACAATGAATGAATTGATATGATAACAAAGGAAGTGAAATCTTGAATGAACCACCGTAAAAATTGCAAAAGAGAGTAGCAAGGGCACAATTCACCGGAAAGAATTTGAAAACGAATGAAGATACTTGAAGGGATTTAGATACATGAGAACGAAGAGAACATGAACTGATTAGAGGATATTTGAACGATTCACCGGTAAGATTTGGAGAACGATAGCTACACGCTGAGAATGAAGAATTATAACCTGATGGCCTTCGGAGGAAAGAAATGGAAACAACTCATGAAATGCACCGAATGGTAAGAAAAGAATTGTCACAATCAAGAATCCTGAATGTTCAAGAGAATGGACCAAGATTTAGGAAAAATTCTTCGTCAGTCTTTAAATGTTGAGAATGATGATGAGAACCACCAAAATTACTAAGATACCCCGGGAGGATGAAAAAGAGGAAGAGTTGAACCAAAGATGAAAAGAATTTGAAAGCGATCTTGGAGATGGCATCTGACTGATGAAAATTCATTCTTACGCCAAACTTGGAAAAGAATTTGAGAATGACTCCTGATAATTAGAAGAGTCAGGTAAGATCCTGGGAAAAGACCTGTGGGTTAGGGCCCACTAAGAGATAACACCAATGAAGGATTGCTTGAAATAGAGATTGCACCTATTGAATTAAATGGCTTGAATGAGAGAAAAACCTTGAAGTAACTCAAACGGATTAAGAATGGAAACACAAGTCTTGTGAGATATCTTCAGCACTCTGGAACAAATGAATAGCAAGAGGTGAGTGATTGAGAGGTGCGCCGGCATGAGAAAGGATTAGAAACGAGGAAAGGAATATGATCAACACTGAAAGCTTGAATTGGATCCACCGGAGAAGAAACAACAACAAAGGATGATGAACTTGAAACTGTTGAGCATCTTCATGGGAAATCACCGGATAAGAACATTGAAAGAAAAGAATGAAGAGACTTCCTACAAATAAAAGGATACATGATTAAGAAATCTGAGTCCTTGAAGAAAAAGGGTGGGAGGGCGGGAAAACAAAGGCAACTTGGAACGGTTGAAACAAACACCGTTGAGAAAACTTAGAATTGATCTTGCGAATGGGGAGAATGATGGGATCATCTCGAAGAGAAGTGCACCGGTTGGAAAAGAATTAACATGACAACCTCAATGATCAAAAGGATTAGTATTCACATAGCAATATGAGAACACCGTTTAGGAAAGGTATGGATTCAACATTTGACTTCGAAGCAACTCGAATACCACAAATAAAACAAAAGAAAGGATTTGGCTTGCAGAAATAAGCCGGAACAAATACATATGATAGAGATTTACCCAATCCCCTATCATGCATCTGTTGGAAAGATATTCTAGGAGCTACTTGAATTCCCACCTATAAACTCCCGAAACTTTTTGGTTATGCAATCTGGTGTTGGGGATACAGGGGAAGCAATATATCTCACCCAAACTAACAATACCTACATCCAAGCTGTATCCATCCGTCAACACATAACCAAGAAAACTCCGGAAATCGTGTACCTCAACCTTCGAAAAGCATCCGTTATACGAGTTATGGCAATACTCCCGAACTCCCCAGTACTGGGTGACGTCGAGGTTATCTCACCAACAACTGCATAAAAGAGATTTTCAATGTCGGCAAAACTCAGGTATTCCAGAACTGCAACGATAAAATTGTGACGACAACACCTCGGAGCTCAACTCCCCGGGACACTGCCACAACCCCTAAATGTCAGGAGGCACCAAGAACAATGTTCTCGTCACAAGACTATCGGAACGATTCCAAGATACCCGCGTGATCCAAAAAAAATTAGTGAAATTTGAGGAGAGGAAAGACAAAACATCTACATCAGGAGGCCTCACCAGAGCGACGAAGGGGGCTGAGGAGTAAAAAGAATCCTACTCTCCGATATATATAATCCTAAGACTCAAAATAGTTTTCTTCTAGACTCAACAACGGCCAACAATCAAGGGGGCTCCTATGGTCGGTCGAGGCTCTGATTACCAACTTGTCACGCCCAATATGCTACCCTATCCAAAAGGAACTCGAAGGTCCCACCAAGGATAGACCCGCATATTGGAACGCTTTTGCAAGGTGGATATCATTACATCAACATTACATAATAGATGGGGACATATACATAAGGCATACAATGCCACATGAATACAACATCACAATACATCAGAGCACCATCCAACTACGGATGAATCATAAACAGAAACTCAAACAATATCCACCCTGCTAGCCCAGGCTGCCGACCTGGAACCTATCCCCTGATCGAAGAAGCAGAAGAAGAACTCAATGCAAGCAAGCATCGCTCTCGCGTCATGATCATCGGATAAACCTGTACCTGCAACTGTTGTTGTAGGAATCTATGAGCCACGAGGACTCAGCAATCCCATTACCATGGGTATCAAGACTAGCAAAGCTAAATGGGAAAGGAAGGGGTAAAGTGGTGAGGTTGCAGCAGCGACTAAGCATATATGGTGGCTAACATACACAAATAAGAGCGAGAAGAGAGCAAAAGGAACGGTCGTGAAGCTAGCAATGATCAAGTGGTGATCCTGAACACCTACTTACGTCATACATAACCCAAAGACCGTGTTCACTTCCCGGACTCCGCCGAGAAGAGACCATCACGGCTACACACGCGGTTGATGCGTTTTAATTCGGATCAGGTGTCAAGTTGTCTACAACCGGACATTAACAAATTCCCATCTGCCAATAACCGCAGGCACGGATTTCGAAAGATTATACCCTGCAGGGGTGTCCCAACTTAGCCCATGATAAGCTCTCGCGATCAACGAAGGATAAACCTTCTCCCAGGAAGACCCGATCAGACTCGGAATCCCGGTTTACAAGACATTTCGACAATGGTAAAACAAGACCAGCAAAGCCGCCTGGATGTGCCGACAAATCCCGATAGGAGCTGCACATATCTCGTTCTCAGGGCACACCGGATTGTCCAAACTTCCGGTAGGCCAACCCAGAGTTGCCCCTGGTGGCCACCGGCGGCTGACAGGTTTGACCAACACTCACAACGAGCACTGGCCCGGGGGGGTAAATAAACATGACCCTCGGGCTCCGGAAACCCAAGGGGAAAAAAAGGGCTAGGTGAGGCAAATGGTAAAACCAAGGTTGGGCCTTGCTGGAGGAGTTTTGTTCAAAGCGAACTGTCAAGGGGGTCCCATAAATCACCCGACCGCGTAAGGAACGCAAAATCCGGGAACATAACACCGGTATGACGGAAACTAGGGCGGCAAGAGTGGAACAAAACACCAGGCATAAGGCCGAGTCTTCCACCCTTTACCAAGTATATAGATCCATTAATTAAATAAGAGATATTGTGATATCCCAACATAATCCTGTCCACCATGGAGCAATCTTCAAACTTCACCTGCAACTAACAACGCTATAAGAGGGGCTGAGCAAAGCGGTAACATAGCCAAGCAACGGTTTGCTAGGAAGGGTGTCAAATGTTAGAGGTTCATGGCAATTTGGGAGGCTTGAAGAGCAAATGATAGGTACCACAGCATAGCGATAGAACGAAGCAACTAGGATAGCAATGATAGTAGTGAGATCCAAGGTGACGGTCATCTTGCCTGAAATCCCACTAGGAAGAAGAACGAGTCCATGAAGAAGACAAACGGGAGTAGTCGAACGAATCCTCACAATCGCAACATTACCGGAACTAAGAAGCAACACCAGAAACAAACAAACAACATGGTAAATGCACACTCATAAACATGGCATGATGCACAAACAAGTATGATGCATGTCCAGTTTAATGAGGCATGGCATGGCAAAGTGCAACAAACAATACTACAAGTTAAGTGGAGCTCAATATGCAACGAGTTGCATATTGACAAAACACCACATTCATTATTTAGTTCTCTCTCGATTTTGTAACCAACAAGATTAAATGTTGTTAAACATGGCAAGAGGTGAAGCATAATTAAGTTAACTATTTAGGCAAGTTTAAATGAGGCCGGAAATAACAAACAACAATTCTAGAAAATCCTCATGTGCATATTTTAGATTTGGTACTGTTCTGCCCTAAAACATATTTTAAGGTTGTTAAACAGGAAAATAAAGTGGACCATGTTAAACTAGGCATTTTTCCACCCCATTTACATATAAAGTTTATTTAAAACCGAGCTACGGTTATTTAGTTATGAAATAAAGCATTTTAGCATGGCATTTGAGCAAAATTAAATAAACAACAAGTTAAACATATTTCACATGGATGGAAGTGGCAAATCATTAATCTACACAAAATTCTAAGCATTTTACATATATAAATTATTTACATATGACGCACGGTTAATGAGTTTTTATATGCATGAACATGGAGGGGTTTTCTGTAAAACTGAAAATCACCGGATAATGCTAAAATCGCAGATCTGGAAAAAAACCAAACACGGGCCGAATCTGGTTGAACTGCTGGGCTAACAGAGAGCAGGGCTCTGGGCGCTCACCCATGGGCTTCAGCCCGTTAGTGGAGGAGGAGGCCAGTTGAAAGGGGAGGCAGAGGCTTGGCTTCGGCTGGGCCTGGCGCTGGCACATCGAGGCGAGGCAGGGCGCGGTCAACGCAGGGGCGGCGCGCTCGTTTGACTTTGAAGCAGAGGAACCAGGGGCGCGGTGAGGACGGGGTCAACGGCGCGGCAACAGCTGCAGGGAAGACCGGCAAGGTGGAGATGGGGCGGATCCGGCTGGCCGGCGCCGGATCCGGGCAACGACGGCGCGGACGGAGCTCAGGGGCGGCCATGGCGTTTACCTGACCAGAGAGAGTTGAGAGGGAGATCATGACACGGAGAGGGAGCAACGAAGGGAGCAAGATGGAGAGAGAGGCAGGGGCACGCGACCGGAGGCGTGATGGCGCTCGCAGGTGGTGGCGGGCTGGCCGAAGATGCTGCGACGACGGGTGGAGACGTGGCTGAGTAGCTGCGGGAAGAAGAGCTCGTAGGCGTCCGGCTGGGTGTCCCTGGCGGCGGTCAGTCGGGCTCCGGCGAGGGTCATCGGCAGCACGGGCGTTGGGGACGAGGCAGAGGAGGAAGGGGCACGTCGGGGAGGCCGAAGACGGGCGCCATGGACTGTAGGAGCTCGAGGGCGAAGCTCTCCCGCTCGAGCGCGAGGGACTCGGGCACGAGGAGGCTGGCAGCAAGAGGAGGAAGGGAGCTGGGGAGCTGATGGTTGGGTGGATCGAGGATGAAGTCGAGGAGGGAAGGTGTGGTCTGCTACGCTGGTTGGATCGATCTGGGAGGTGGAGGCAACGGGTTGGAGGCCGAGAGGATTTTTGGATCAGGGGGTGCGGGCTATGGTTGGTGGGGAACCGAGGGAGGCAGTGGCTTGAGCAGGTGGTTGGCTTGACCGGATCTGGAGGATCCCGAGGGGAATGGAGACAGCGGCGGCGGCTGGACAGGGGAGGATCCCTAGAAAATAGGGTTTGGTCTAAAAATGTCAAGGTATATATATATATATATATATATATATATATATATATATATATATATATATATATATATATATATATATATATATATAATGAGGGGAGTTTTAGGGGCGTCCGATCGCCATCGGACGGTCGAGAAATAAATAGGTAGGGGTCCAACTAAGAAAACAAAGATATTTTAGGGATGTTAGGGGATGATTCGAATCCAACGGAGATGACTGAGCGGGTCAGGTTCGGGGCAGGTTTCGGACACACACAAGAGGGGGTCGATGGTTGTGCAGAGAGGTTAGGTGGTCAGACAAGAGGGACTCGAGAAACTCGGTTGGTCTCGGAACAGACAACGGAGAGACGCGGCAACTACGAACGAACTAAGAGTTTTAAGAAAACATGCAGATGCGATGTGGATGATGCAATGATGAATGCAATAAATAAATAAATCACACGTCAACAACGAAATACATGGAAGTCTTCTGGAGCGTTGGTCTCGGGGCATTACAACACTCCACCACTACGAGAGGATCTCGTCCCGAGATCTAGGATGGCACCGGAGAGAAATGGAAGAGGAAGAGAAGAGGTAAAACTAAGTTGCTTCTTTGACGAACGAGTAAAACCACGAACCTTGAGAGGTTGAGCAATTAAAAAGAAAGAGTACAACAGAGATGAACGAGATTGCAAACAATCCTTAGAAAAGAGGAACAAGGAACCTTACGAGAACTTGAAGGTTGCAAAGACATGAATCAAGAGTTTAATGGACAAGATAGAATTCGAAACCACTCCGGTTAAAACAAGATGTGAGAGGAAGAAGATTGAAATAATTTGGGCAGCACTCTGTCTGAAAGAAGAAGGAAAACTAGATAAGATGAAAAGCACTTGAAGGGATGACACAACACTCTTGTTAAGTGGATAAGCAAGAAAAGAACATGATCCTCACAATTCGAGATGATGAGTGAAAAGAGCAACATTACAATGCATCCGGAAGAAAGAATAGAAGATAGATCATTGGAATAACAGATGGAGGAGAAAATGCCAACTTCTGCCACAAATGAGCTTGGAAAGCACCGTTCCAAGAAGGTTATAACGGAGTTGTTGGAAAACCAACAACGAAACAAATAAGCTTTTAGTGGGCTTATGGAAAACATCTCAAGACTATGAGGTGAAATTCTGCCACTAACGAAAAATAATTGCTTGTTTGAGATGAACGAAGATAAGAGAAACTTCTTTCACCAAGAGGATAATTGGAGAACTTGGGTCGTTGATAAGCACCACAATTAGCAACATTCCTTCGGGAAGGCTTTTAGGTGAAATCTTTACCAAGACAACTCCAACGAAGAGATTCATGGATTTAAAATACCTCATTCTTGACAACATATGAATCACGAAACATGAATGGAAATTATCAAGAATGACATATCACCATCTCAAAAGATAAGGTAGAAAGAATTGCACTTCGGAATGCAAGATGAAGAATGCTTGAACTCCTCAAAACAAAACATGTGTTGAGAACCATGTTTATTTTAGAGTATAGCTTGGCGGGTCATAACTTCGAGAGAAATCTTGAAGAACAAAATGAGAATGAAAGGAATCCTTGATGAACCACCATGTAGAGCCTCCACGAAGAACTCCGGTAAACAAAAGGATGATAGAAAGAAAGAGAAGTTGACAACACAAGGTGAAGCCTTGCAGTAATTTAGATGGAGCTTCGTGATGAGATAATGCGGAAAAACTTGGAACTCCAGAAAAGAAAAGATGGAGCATCTCGAACCGAGAAATGTGACATGATGAACAACGATGGACAGAAGAAACTAGATCACTTGGATGAAACAATAATAAGAATTACGTTATGCATATCCTTCACCAATTTAAATTGATGACAACCAACGGATTTGGCATACTACTTATTCTTGTAGAAAGGATTAAGAGAGATATAGCGCAAACTTGAAGAAGGTATTGATGGAACCACCGGTAGGATTTGGAAACAATGAATGAATTGATATGATAACAAAGGAAGTGAAATCTTGAATGAACCACCGTAAAAATTGCAAAAGAGAGTAGCAAGGGCACAATTCACCGGAAAGAATTTGAAAACGAATGAAGATACTTGAAGGGATTTAGATACATGAGAACGAAGAGAACATGAACTGATTAGAGGATATTTGAACGATTCACCGGTAAGATTTGGAGAACGATAGCTACACGCTGAGAATGAAGAATTATAACCTGATGGCCTTCGGAGGAAAGAAATGGAAACAACTCATGAAATGCACCAAATGGTAAGAAAAGAATTGTCACAATCAAGAATCCTGAATGTTCAAGAGAATGGACCAAGATTTAGGAAAAATTCTTCGTCAGTCTTTAAATGTTGAGAATGATGATGAGAACCACCAAAATTACTAAGATACCCCGGGAGGATGAAAAAGAGGAAGAGTTGAACCAAAGATGAAAAGAATTTGAAAGCGATCTTGGAGATGGCATCTGACTGATGAAAATTCATTCTTACGCCAAACTTGGAAAAGAATTTGAGAATGACTCCTGATAATTAGAAGAGTCAGGTAAGATCCTGGGAAAAGACCTGTGGGTTAGGGCCCACTAAGAGATAACACCGTTGAAGGATTGCTTGAAATAGAGATTGCACCTATTGAATTAAATGGCTTGAATGAGAGAAAAATCTTGAAGTAACTCGAACGGATTAAGAATGGAAACACAAGTCTTGTGAGATATCTTCAGCACTCTGGAACAAATGAATAGCAAGAGGTGAGTGATTGAGAGGTGCGCCGGCATGAGAAAGGATTAGAAACGAGGAAAGGAATATGATCAACACTGAAAGCTTGAATTGGATCCACCGGAGAAGAAACAACAACAAAGGATGATGAACTTGAAACTGTTGAGCATCTTCATGGGAAATCACCGGATAAGAACATTGAAAGAAAAGAATGAAGAGACTTCCTACAAATAAAAGGATACATGATTAAGAAATCTGAGTCCTTGAAGAAAAAGGTTGGGAGGGCGGGAAAACAAAGGCAACTTGGAACGGTTGAAACAAACACCATTGAGCAACTTAGAATTGATCTTGCGAATGGGGAGAATGATGGGATCATCTCGAAGAGAAGCGCACCGGTTGGAAAAGAATTAACATGACAACCTCAATGATCAAAAGGATTAGTATTCACATAGCAATATGAGAACACTGTTTAGGAAAGGTATGGATTCAACATTTGACTTCGAAGCAACTCGAATACCACAAATAAAACAAAAGAAAGGATTTGGCTTGCAGAAATAAGCCGGAACAAATACATATGATAGAGATTTACCCAATCCCCTATCATGCATCTGTCGAAAAGATATTCTAGGAGCTACTTGAATCCCCACCTATAAACTCCTGAAACTTTCTGGTTATGCAATCTGGTGTTGGGGATACAGGGGAAGCAATATATCTCACCCAAACTAACAATACCTACATCCAAGCTGTATCCATCCGTCAACACATAACCAAGAAAACTCCAGAAATCGTGTACCTCAACCTTCGAAAAGCATCCGTTATACGAGTTATGGCAATACTCCCGAACTCCCTAGTACTGGGTGACGTCGAGGTTATCTCA
This sequence comes from Triticum aestivum, assembly GCF_018294505.1. Lineage (NCBI taxonomy): Eukaryota > Viridiplantae > Streptophyta > Magnoliopsida > Poales > Poaceae > Triticum > Triticum aestivum. The sequence continues at coordinate 331,705,647 of NC_057795.1, read as the reverse complement.
CCAACAGCTGCATAAAAGAGATTTTTGATGTCGGCAAAACTCAGGTATTCCAGAACTGCAACGATAAAATTGTGACGACAACACCTCGGAGCTCAACTCCCCTGGACACTGCCACAACCCCTAAATGTTAGGAGGCACCAAGAACAATGTTCTCGTCACAAGACTATCGGAACGATTCCAAGATACCCGCATGATCCTAAAAAAAATTAGTGAAATTTGAGGAGAGGAAAGACAAAACATCTACGTCAGGAGGCCTCACCAGCGCGACGAAGGGGGCTGAGGAGTAAAAAGAATCCTACTCTCCGATATATATAATCCTAAGACTCAAAATAGTTTTCTTCTAGACTCAACAACGGCCAACAATCAAGGGGGCTCCTATGGTCGGTCGAGGCTCTGATTACCAACTTGTCACACCCAATATGCGACCCTATCCAAAAGGAACTCGAAGGTCCCACCAAGGATAGACCCGCATATTGGAACGCTTTTGCAAGGTGGATATCATTACATCAACATTACATAATAGATGGGGATATATACATAAGGCATACAATGCCACACGAATACAACATCATAATACATCGGAGCACCATCCAACTACGGATGAATCATAAACAGAAACTCAAACAATATCCACCCTGCTAGCCCAGGCTGTCAACCTGGAACCTATCCCCTGATCGAAGAAGCGGAAGAAGAACTCAATGCAAGCAAGCATCGCTCTCGCGTCATGATCATCGGATAAACCTGTACCTGCAAATGTTGTTGTAGTAATCTGTGAGCCACGAGGACTCAGCAATCCCATTACCATGGGTATCAAGACTAGCAAAGCTAAATGGGAAAGGAAGGGGTAAAGTGGTGAGGTTGCAGCAGCGACTAAGCATATATGGTGGCTAACACACACAAATAAGAGCGAGAAGAGAGCAAAAGGAACGGTCGTGAAGCTAGCAATGATCAAGAGGTGATCCTGAACACCTACTTACGTCATACATAACCCAAAGACCGTGTTCACTTCCCGGACTCCGCCGAGAAGAGACCATCACGGCTACACACGCGGTTGATGCGTTTTAATTCGGATCAGGTGTCAAGTTGTCTACAACCAGACATTAACAAATTCCCATCTGCCAATAACCGCAGGCACGGCTTTCGAAAGATTATACCCTGCAGGGGTGTCCCAACTTAGCCCATGATAAGCTCTCACGATCAACGAAGGATAAACCTTCTCCTAGGAAGACCCGATCAGACTCGGAATCCTGGTTTACAAGACATTTCGACAATGGTAAAACAAGACCAGCAAAGCCGCCTGGATGTGCCGACAAATCCCGATAGGAGCTGCACATATCTCGTTCTCAGGGCACACCGGATTGTCCAAACTTCCGGTAGGCCAACCCAGAGTTGCCCCTGGTGGCCACGGGCGGCTGACAGGTTGGACCAACACTCACAATGAGCACTGGCCCGGGGGGGGGGGGTAAATAAAGATGACCCTCGGGCTCCGGAAACCCAAGGGAAAAAAGGGCTAGGTGAGGCAAATGCTAAAACCAAGGTTGGGCCTTGCTGGAGGAGTTTTATTCAAAGCGAACTGTCAAGGGGGTCCCATAAATCACCCGACCGCATAAGGAACGCAAAATCCGGGAACATAACACCGGTATGACGGAAACTAGGGCGGCAAGAGTGGAACAAAACACTAGGCATAAGGCCGAGCGTTCCACCCTTTACCAAGTATATAGATGCATTAATTAAATAAGAGATATTGTGATATCCCAACATAATCCTGTCCACCATGGAGCAATCTTCAAACTTCACCTACAACTAACAACGCTATAAGAGGGGCTGAGCAAAGCGGTAACATAGCCAAGCAACGGTTTGCTAGGAAGGGTGTCAAAGGTTAGAGGTTCATGGCAATTTAGGAGGCTTGAAGAGCAAATGATAGGTAACGCAGCATAGCGATAGAACGAAGCAACTAGCATAGCAATGATAGTAGTGAGATCCAAGGTGACGGTCATCTTGCCTGAAATCCCGCTAGGAAGAAGAACGAGTCCATGAAGAAGACGAACGGGAGTAGTCGAACGGATCCTCACAATCACAACATTACCGGAACTAAGAAGCAACACCGGAAACAAACAAACAACATGGTAAATGCACAATCATAAACATGGCATGATGCACAAACAAGTATGATGCATGTCCGGTTTAATGAGGCATGGCATGGCAAAGTGCAACAAACAATACTACAAGTTAAGTGGAGCTCAATATGCAACGAGTTGCATATTGACAAAACACCACATTAATTATTTAGTTCTCTCTCGGTTTTGTAATCAACAAGATTAAATGTTGTTAAACATGGCAAGAGGTGAAGCATAATTAAGTTAACTATTTAGGCAAGTTTAAATGAGGCCGGAAATAACAAACAACAATTTCGGAAAATCCTCATGTGCATATTTTAGATTTGGTACTGTTCTGCCCTAAACCATATTTTAAGGTTGTTAAACAGGAAAATAAAGTGGACCATGTTAAACTAGGCATTTTTCCACCCCATTTACATATAAAGTTTATTTAAAACCGAGCTACGGTTATTTAGTTATGAAATAAAGCATTTTAGCATGGCATTTAAGTAAAATTAAATAAACAACAAGTTAAACATATTTAACATGGATGAAAGTGGCAAATCATTAATCTACACAAAATTCTAAGCATTTTACATATATAAATTATTTACATATGATGCAGGGTTAATGAGTTTTTATATGCATGAACATGGAGGGGTTTTCTGTAAAACTGAAAATCACCGGATAATGCTAAAATCGCAGATCTGGAAAAAAACCAGACATGGGCCGAATCTGGTTGAACTGCTGGGCTAACAGAGAGGAGGGCTCTGGGCGCTCACCCATGGGCTTCAGCCCGTTAGTGGAGGAGGAGGCCGGTTGAAAGGGGAGGCAGAGGCTTGGCTTCGGCTGGGCCTGGCGCTGGCACATCGAGGCGAGGCAGGGCGCGGTCAACGCAGGGGCGGCGCGCTCGTTCGACTTTGAAGCAGAGGAACCAGGGGCGCGGCGAGGACGGGGTCAACGGCGCGGCAACAGCTGCAGGGAAGACCGGCGAGGTGGAGATGGGGCGGATCCGGCTGGCCGGCGCCGGATCCGGGCAACGACGACGCAAACGGAGCTCAGGGGCGGCCATGGCATTTACCTGAGCAGAGAGAGTCGAGAGGGAGATCGTGAGACGGAGAGGGAGCAACGAAGGGAGCAAGATGGAGAGAGAGGCAGGGGCACGCGACCGGAGGCGTGATGGCGCTCGCAGGTGGTGGCGGGCTGGCCGAAGATGCTGCGACGACGGGTGGAGACGTGGCTGAGTAGCTGCGGGAAGAAGAGGTCGTAGGCGGCCGGCTGGGTGTCCCTGGCAGCGGTCAGTCGGGCTCCGGCGAGGGTCATCGGCAGCACGGGCGTTGGGGACGAGGCAGAGGAGGAACGGGCACGTCGGGGAGGCCGAAGACGGGCGCCATGGACTGCAGGAGCTCGGGGGTGGAGCTCTCCCGCTCGAGCGCGAGGGACTCGGGCACGAGGAGGCTGGCAGCAAGATGAGGAAGGGAGCTGGGGAGCTGATGGTTGGGTGGATCAAGGATGAAATCGAGGAGGGAAGGTGTGGTCTGCTACGCTGGTTGGATCGATCTGGGAGGTGGAGGCAACGGGTTGGAGGCCGAGAGGATTTTTGGATCAGTGGGTGCGGGCTATGGTTGGTGGGGAACCGAGGGAGGCAGTGGATCGAGCAGGTGGTTGGCTCGATCGGATCTAGGGGATCCCGAGGGGAATGGAGACAGCGGCGGCGGCTGGACAGGGGAGGATCCCTAGAAAATAGTATTTGGTCTAAAAATGTCAA